>NW_022681464.1:30548878-30611378 GCF_009764315.1 Trachypithecus francoisi
AATCACCCGGAGAGGGAGGAAAAAAAAAATCCCCCGTCTGAGATCTACATCTGGGCTGGAGGAAAAAGTTTCTGTTGTGTGTTTTCGCAAAGAATAAATATGCAAAACCGTGCGGTGCTTCTTTTTTCCTTTTCTTTGGAAGAAGAAAAAAGTCATCTTGGAGAGGGGGGAACAGCCCCCGCTCGTGACAAACGTGGTCCGGGGTCCCGGCCGCCGCCTCTCGCCCGCGTCCCGCTCGGGTCCTCTCCGCGCGTTGCCAGAGTAAACAGACACGGGCCGCCGGCCGCGGGGACCGTACCCCGGCTCGGGCCTCAGGGCACCCCTCTTGGCTATTCCCAGAAGTTGACCGCCCCCCGCCCCTACTCCTCCCCGTCGCCCCTGGAGTCCTTTGCGTTTCGCGGTGGGGTCCAGCTCTCCCTCGTCCCCGTTGGAGAGGGAAGTTTGCGGGGCGTGCTTGCGGGATTTTGGGGGCGCACTAGTTGGCTGCGGCGGGGGCGGGGGGCACTGAAGTTATCGATCTGGTGGCTGTGTTGGAATGTGGCGAGGAGAGTCACGTGGCGGCCTCCTCCTCCTCCTCGGCCGCCTCCTCCACCTTCGCGAGCCTCCTCCCGAGGAAATCGGGGGCGGGCGGCCGAGGGCAGCCGCGAGGTCCGGCGCTCCCAGGCGGAGAGCGGGAAGGGCGGGCGGCGGAGCGCGAGGGCCGGAGGAGGGGCGCGCGGGCAGGGCAGGGAACGGGGCGAGGGCTGGGGGCGAGCGCTGGAGGCAGCCGCGGTCCCCGCGACCCAGAGGCGGAGGACAAAGGGCGGCTGGTGCGCCCGCCAGGGCCCGCTGGGTCCCGCCGAGGTCCGCGCTGCCCAGCCCCGCCCTCTGGTCCCCGGCGGCGCAGCATCCTCTTCCTCCCAGCTGCCGGGCCGCGGCGCCCAGTGGCCCCGGTTCCCGCATCGGCCTCCGGACTAGCCGCCGGCCTGGGGGAAAGGGGTGGGCAGGGCCCAGTGCCCCACGCCTCCCGGCCCCCGGCCGCTGTGCATTTATGAACTCCATGAACGGAGCTCTCACCGCACACACAAAGCCCTTTCTTCTCCTGGGAAGGGACGGGGTGGGGGAGGGCCTTGCCGATTGGAACGCTTGCTTTTTTCCTAAAGCGCAGAAGTTTTAGTTCGGAAACGAGGTGAATCATTGGCATGTGTCTCCACACTGTGTCTGGTGGTTTCCATTCACAAGGGCCCCTCTATTTTTCTGGGGGAAACCTAGACCCAGGGCCTGAAAGATCCAAGTGTCGACAGTGAAAAAAGAAACGCCACGGGCGTGCGCGGGTGTCAGGGTAACGGTGGACCAGGCTCGCGCCAGGGAGACTTGCCCGAGACCCCAGCTTTCTTGAAAGTAACGCTGAGCAGAGTACCAGGGCAAACCTCTTCCTAGTCACTTGGAAAGAAGAACTTTCCGAGTTGAATTAGGATAGCGGTTGGTGCCTGTCCGGTGGAAAGGGCTCCAAGAAGCTTCTGAAACGCCGTGCAGGAATTTGGGAGGGCTTTTTCTTTTCCAAAAAAAAGAAAAACGAAAAAAGTTTATTAAAGTTTGTACGATTGGCAGTTTTGTTCACTCGCAGCTTCTGAGCATTTGGTTCACCTGCCTTTGGAGTGAATTTACAGCGAAAGTTCGGTTGACTGAATGCGTTTGTTCCCTGTGCTTCCTGAAGAGGATTTCTTCTCATGCACGTAGGATTTTATGGGCAGTTAAGGGAATCCATCAGTTGACGGTATTCGCTGGGCAGGCTTGATAAGTCGAACTGCAAAATACCTGTGCAATTCTTAGGTTAACAAGCAAAAAATGGCAAATGAAGAATGAGTAAAGAGGACATTTTATTCCTTTGTTTTATTGTCATGTTGCAAAATTATCCAAATACCTTCCCCACAAAGACACAGCATCTGTTTCAACTACCAAATTCTAAATAAACTATTTACATTAAAAACAAAGATTTAGCTTCCATATTCTGTGTGGGCGCGGAACACAGTGCTGTTCTCTCCTATCAGCTGCTTGGACAACTCCCAAAAGAGCGAATGGCCTCAGGTGGGCTGGCTGGGCTTTGGGGGATGAGAAGCTGAAGACAGGAATACAAATAGTACAGTCCTCACTGAGGAGCGGATTGTTTTTCTTCAGGATATGCCTTGAAAAATTCATATGTACCTGAGCTATACCAAAAGAATCATTTTGATATTAGTAGCGGTTTTGAAGAACAGAAAGGGCATTCTGGGTGGCTCTTGTTAAATACCTAGCCTTCTCTTCAGTGTTTTGATTTCCCTATGTCTTCTTGGAAGGATCTCCAATTTTTCAAAATGTGTTGTAGGAGTGTTCTGAGTATGCGGATTGTCCATAATATCATTCAGAAGGTCACACTTGGATGATAGAAAAGCCAGGGAGGTGTTATTATGACCTGTGTTCTGGTATAATATTAGTAGTAATATGCAGTGAACGACACTTTGCTATCAGCAGGTATAGAAAGGCAGTCCTGTTGTGTTTCTTCATTTATGAATAACTGACTAATAGCTTTGCAATTAAAAGATAAAAAGTCTGATTTTATTAGATGAGTGACAGCATTTCAAAACCATGTAGATTACTTTATAACCAACTTGAAGGAGGCATTGGAAACCATGAAAATGCAATAGGCCCTTCTAAATAAAACATGAAGTTCTGCACTCAATTTCCAACTTCTGTCTTACATACATGCTAGTACTTTAACCAACAAGATTTAAAAGATATTGCTGACATGACTGTCAATTTGATATCATAATTTGAAACTTATGTCTCAGGAAAGTCATTTACCTAAGGCAGATAAAAACGTTAAGACACAATGTCAGTTAGGTTTGGAGTTTTTATTTTCAACCAAATGCTTAAAAATACAGACTACCAGGACATTGCTATTAACAGTTGAATTTATTGTGTGAATTCTCATAATTTAGTACTCTGAAGGAATAATTATATTTACTTGAAGAAGTATGCTGGGTTTTTTGTTTGTAGGAAACTTTAGGATAATTGTCCTAAGAACCTACCCTCTGAGAGTAGGTACCATATTTCTGGCTTCAGTGGAGCGGGCCCTGGTTGGTCTACTTACCTCCTCTGAAGTGCATTAAACCTGTTAAACACCGAAAAGATGCACTTTTCTATTTGCAAAAGCTGGAAATATATTTTGAAACATGGAACTCCTTTACCCCTCCTGCCTCTCAAAGCCCTAGCATCAAAATTATATCAGCCCACATACAAAGTCGAGAAACTTACTCTGTCCTTATGGTACGAATCTTCAGGATAACACCTTCTATTTAATGAAATGGAGAATTAAAGCCAGTATTTAGAGGCATGGATGGACAGACAATTAAATGAGTCACTCTTTCTGCCCCATTTATATTATTTGGATATTTGTCTCAATTCCTGAGCGTAGACATGGTACTTGAGTAGATTACCTGACTCAAAATAGTTCTGCTGTCAGTTTATTTTTAGAGGCAGCAAATCAGTTGCATCAAATTGGTCAATTGTGACCTATTTCTATTTTTCTTGCTGGCTATTTATTCTCTTTCTTGTGGTGCCTCTCTGATGGAAGTTTCTCGGCCATTTTACCTAATAACAAACAATTTTTTTTGGAAATTTCCTCCAAAAAGCACTGTAAAAAGGAAAAAGTGGTCCACTATATAAAGGTGTGATATATTCAGTAAGAGCCAAGTTATAAAGCTGGGAAGGAGAGAGGGGAGCACTTAGTCATTTAAATAGCCAAGTTAAACACAAGACACAATTAGGATATCTGAACCCTCAGGTGTTCATAAACCCATACCAGGGACCTCTGGAGAGGAGTGGTGGGAACCAGGGAGAAAGAGAGCCCCAGAAGTGCCTTGTTTAACTTGGCTGTCACAGTAGCTAACCCTTTGTAACTTGGCACATTTTGAAGTTATCACACTTGTGATTGACCTTTCCCCCATTTACCTTCTTTTGTACTTATGAAGGTTTATTTTATTTTATTTTTTGAGTAGAGTAATTTATTTAGAAATGTAATAGAGTGGCAAAACTTAGCTTGCAATTTAAAGAAGAAATGTAAACTATAGAATTTGAATGTAAAGGCAATGGATTTTAAGCCCAAAACCTTTTGAAAGTAAGAAAACCTGTGTATTAGGCTGTATTCTCTAGTGGAAAAGCTCTACAAATTGTAGGTGTTAGAAAAGCCACCTCAAGGAACTTGTGCTGGCCCTGAAATTTAATAGAAACATTAAACTCTCCAATCCTTATTTAAACACATTTTTTTCTGTTATTTTCAAAGTCAAAATATATATACTTATGGATAGACAGGTGAAGTATAACAAAAAAAGTGTTTTTCTTATATTTCATATGTTTCATTTCTTAAACAAAAAAAACTGATCACTGAAGATTGAGTTTTGATTTTGGAAATGATGCCATAATTAGAAAAAAAGCCCCCAATTTTGTGTGTAAAGGTAATTGTTTTAAGACAGTGCAGTGCTTTGCTTTTAATTTAAGAATTGCAATATGGCTTTCCCTCAAAATTATTTTGACTCCCTTTTTTCATGATCAGATTTTAACCTAAGGTAAGTTTCTAAAAAAATGTGAAAAGATACATACACACACACACAAATTAGAGAGAGAGTTCTTTTCATGATTGTACAGGCGAAATTACTAATTGTGTGGCACACAGAAATGTATGCTTTACTTTTGTACTTGTATGCTAAAAAACCTGATTATTGGAAACACTGCAGAAGCTCAAACAGTGTTTGACATCCATACTCCTTCAGACACTTGCAAATGTTCTTCTATTCATCTATCAACCAGTGACTGTTTCTTCCCTCCACCACCTCTAAATTATACTGACTAGATGTTGAAGTCATTAAATTGATTATAGTCCAATCAGTAGACAATCCGACATAAACAAAAACAGCAATTACAGTTGGCAAGGATCCCATGAGTGCTAGTCAAAGTTCCAGAACTGATGGTCCAGTGAGTCTCTTCCAAAACGCCGGTTTCACGATTTCAGCACTTCTGGCAGCATCTTCTTAAAGTGAGGGCACAGAAATTCATAAGATTCCACTTGGCCTTAAAAACAAAAACATCTGTTTGATGCATGAGTGGATTGTTGACTTTGATTCATCCAGCCAAAAAAGGACAAAAAATAGGATATTGAACATAAAAGCATACATGTAAAAATGAAATTACAAAGGGATTTGAGATTAGCAGGCAGCCTTTTATAAAGCAAGCTGTTAATAATTTTTCTTTTTTTGTTTTGCCAGAGTATTTCCCTATCCTTTAAAAATCACTGTAGTTATTCTTATTGACAGCAGTGACGTCTCACAGTGATGACAGAATTTTTCAACTTTTTGCTTCCGATAATTATACTTAGTTCTTTGTACTTGCTTATTTGGTCTAGTGCAACACTTGTAGCATGTTTGTAGGAGATTTCTTTTCACCTTAGAGGAACATTTGTACCTGCTTGCCTCTATTTTTAAAGGAACTCTGTTTGTGAGGGCTCATTAGTCTGGTAAATTGTAGTTAAATACTTGTTGACATAAGTTGAAGCATATTATTAAGTATACTTGCTTGAGTTTTCATTTTGATGTAAAAGCATGTAATAAGAAGAAAGAGGTTTTGAGAGTAGAAAGGAGTAGGTCTACTAAGATCAATTAAGAATTTTATGAAGGGTCTGTTTTTCCTATTAATGTGTTTTATTAATTCATCTGTCAGGATTCACATTGCTGGTTTACTGTTGTTAATTCTGTTGCCACAGAATACATTCCTCATGGTTGGAGTTAATGGATACTATGTTCAGTTTTTCAGTTAATTTTAAGAGAGAAAATGATTTTAGGACTTGCAATATTTGTATATTTTAGCAGCCGTCTGCATCATTAAAATGTAAATATTATCATTAAGTAAGATGTGAAATAATGCTTTTGAATTGAATGAGATTTTGATGCAAAGGCTGATACTGTACATCAAACCTGTAGCTGAGTATTTTCCCAGATGTATTTAATTTTTTTCTTCATTGACTCCTGTTGTGCTGTCACAGGTGAAAGTTAGTTCTAGGGGTGGGGGAGATGCATGCAACTTTCTAATCCCATTTCAATTAAATCTAAAATGTTCCTGTTTTTTGTTTGGGGATTACATGGTGCTAGGATTGCATATACCTTGTTTGTTGTAATGAAAGCCTACTTGTCTGATTTAAAATATGTTCTGCAACAGTGTTATTGCAAAGCAATTAAAACTTAAACATTAAAGTTAACATTAGTAAATTTAAATAGCTCTGTTATAGTATTAATCAAATAGTGTAAGGAAAGCTTTTAAATGGTTTAAATAATTATGCAACTCTTGGCATAAAAAGCCTGACACAAGATAAATCTTTGAAAACTAAGTAGAATCGCGTTTTTTTTTTTTAATAAAAAACTTTAATTTTAGGCACCTTGGGCTTTTAGCATGCATCACATTCCACCTCTAGTATAAGTAATTATGCCAGTTTAGTAATTATTAGAGATGAAAGAAATTCAGTAAGATATGAATTCTTTAAAAGTTCAGTAGCTTCAGTTTGAGCAGGGATAATGATCAAGCAGCAGTTATCCTGCTGCCTGGGGACCTTGCCACAGCTACAAGCACTGGGCTGATCTTGGGGGTATCATTATTATGGTGGCATATACTATAGTTAGTGTTTCTACTCTAGTTGTCAGATTGCAGAGGTTTATAATTTGGTCATTAAACAAACTTAGATTCCAGTATGACTGTGTAAAAACTCCCCTTTCTTAGAACATTTTTAAAAATAAGATACATTTAAAAATTATTCTTTTGGGGCAGCATCTCTTTTAATTCTATGGAATAGTAAATGCTTTGAAAAATCCTGAAAAGAAAAGAAATGTGTAAGTCTGTCATTTTTCTGTGTATATGTGTTAGGTATGTGTTCATTTTGAATCTTGTTTTTAAGTAAAGATGATTTGGTTTGGAAAGCATATGTACTATTCCTGCATGATCATAGCTCTCCCAATCTGAGCAAGGTCAAGGGATTGACATTCAGAATATTCATTTTCATGGTAGTGCAGTTTTTTTAATTTATATTTCAGTATTTTGGTTTTGATAATTTTTTTGTATATGTGAAACCCAAGAGTTTTAAGTCCCTCAGTTATCACAACATCGTGTGAGACACACACATGCATAATGTACATACACAGAAACATACTCTAAACCTTCTATAGGAAATACACTTTGTTTAGTAAGTCCATATAAGTGTTAACAATGTTTTAAGGGAAAAATTGGATTTTTTTCCAATTAAAATCGGTGTCATTTAAAGAATATGGTTTCCCTTTTGAAATTAAAATCAGCGTATCATTGAGTCTCATTATTTCACTAATTTTATTACCTTCTCTTTCCATCTTATGATTGGCTTTTTCTCACATTTGTTATCCCATCAGGATACTGTGAGGGATATGATATGTCAAGATGGAAACTTATTTACCTGATAGGGACAAAATCCTCATCGATTACACACAGTTCCATATATTCATACAAAGTACATTTGTGAAAACCTGTAGTGAGGTGAAGAGTCCACACAGTAAACTATAACTTGCTATATTGTAGGAGTTTCTGTGACCTGGAATCTAAAAAATAACACTGTGCTTTAAACTTTATATTGACTTTAAGAAGCAATTTCCAGCATTTCATACATGTTCTTACCTAATATTCTTGTCTTTCACAATAGAGCCAGATTAGGTCCCATTAGTGCTTGAATAAGACTGCATATTAATTGCTTTCAGCATTCCTAATGATTTAGGTTGTCTTAGTTGTGTTAAATTTATTAGACATATGCTTTTTATCACCATCATCAGCACCTTTTGTCTTTCATTGATTACTTTTATACATTAAGAAAACGAAAAAGACTGTAACGTCTTCACAAACATTGCTCTACCAAGTACTAAGGAAGCCAGAACAGAATCGTTGCTTGAATGCTGATGTGTGGAGTCTGAGGTTCCTATACGTAGGGGATTTGGCGTTGTCATCGTACAGTCTGCAAAGTTATATGCTGTTTTGCAGACCTGAGGCAAGGGTTAAGAAGAACTGTGGGCTCAAAGGAATGCATATTAATTCCTGAAAAGAGTTGAAAATAAAAACAAACAGTTATGGTCATAAGTATTGTGACTTGGATACTAGTGCTTGTAGGTAAATGGTTGTAGAGCAGGAAGAGCACGGGGGCATCCTCTGATTTGCCGTGTGCAGTTTTGACAAACCATTTACCCTCTGTACTCTAGGATTTAGACTTTCTGTAACTAAAGTGAGGAAGCATATTCATCATTTAACAAGTTTTGGGGGTTTTTGTTTTGTTGTGTTTTGGTTTTTGATGCCTGTTTTATCCCAGGCACTGTGCTAAATTCTGAGGATGCAGCTGTGAACCAAACAGATACATAAGCCTTGCTTTTATGGAGCTTATAGTCTAGAAAACTGGTTGAGAGTTTATATACCTTCCATTGCTTTTTAGCTTTTGGAAGAAAGCTCTGCAGGTGAGGAGAAGGACATACGTGTGTATGGTATGTTAACTTTTCTGTGAGTTGGGTCAGATGAAGCAGTTAGACAAAACGAGTCTCAAAAACATTTTTGGCACCAAAAATTTGATGAGCTTTGTTTTTTAAGAATTGCAAGCTTTGTTTTCTCTTATAATGAAAAGGGAAATATGTCCACTTGAACTGAAACAACTAAACAATGTATAGAACTTTTACTTCCCACTCTTTTGGACTTAGGTCATTGATGTTGCAATATCTTTTACCCCTCTTAAAAGTGCTGGATAACATTTTTGAAAGTGATTGGTGCAATGGTGAAGCTAATTGTTCAAAATTGTTTAAAGAATTTAAGGCATCCTTGAAGATAATTGGAGGTTTTGGAGAATGTGTATGATGTTGATATTAAAAAACAAAAAAACTCAACTTCATTTAGGAATCCCTGCTATACAAAATTGAGGTGAAAGAACTCACAAGGAACTTATTCCATTAAATGTGCAGGCGTAGAACACTAGGGAATGCAGCAAGTTGGTATTAAAAAGTCCATAGTGTGCAGGTTTGATTATTTTTCCCCTGAGAGATAGGTGAATGCTTCGAAATAAACTTTTACTGAATCATGGATCTTAAGTGAGACAATTTAAGGATAATGATATTGGGTGTCTTGATGGTCTTCATGTTCAAAGATGTGAGCACTGGAATGAATGGTGATGGTGGAGTGTAACTGACCGAAGAAAAAGATGATCAACATGAAATCCCTTTTGCCTCCTCCAACATCATACAGGTCATTTACATAACTATTGCATCATTATACCAAATTTTTAATCTTCAAAATAAAACCATTACAAGATAATAACACCATTTTATAGCTCCTGTTAAATGTAACTGTTTTTTTATACTTGCTGATTTGCATATTTAAAACCCAGTATGAGTGTGATGGGCTGGCAGACCTCTGTGGTGGCTTCTTAGCTCTGTCTTTGTCCCTGTGTCCCCAAGCTAGGAGAGTCCTTAGCCAGTTGCCTGCCCTATACTAAGTGCTCAATAAACTTCAGTGGAATCAGTATCACTTCATTTCCTAACAGTCAAAAAAAGGTATCAGTGACTTCTGAGTTCCCTTGTAGCTCCAGCATCCTAGATTCTTATATTGAGAAATTGTGATTCTTGCAAGTTGATCAATAATTCATATTAATGGGGCAAACGTACTTTCAAATTGTGAACTTGACTGAGTTGTAACTGGTGGAACAAAATCAAAGACTGGCCAAAATTTCCAGACACAGTTTGGACAGCCTTACTTTCCACTGCGATTTCTTATCAAGATCCCCCATTTAACTGTGGCCATCTAAAACATTTGAGCCAAGGTCAGAGTGTGTTGTTTGATTTTATTATTTATTTATTTATTTATTTATTATTATTTTTGAGATGGAATCTCGCTCTGTCGCCCAGGCTGGAGTGTAGTGGTGCTATCTTGGCTCCCTGCAACCTCCACTTCCTGGGTTCAAGCGATCCTCTCACCTCAGCCTCCCTAGTAGCTGAGATTATAGGTGTGCATCATCATGCTTGGCTAATTTTTTTATTTTTAGTAGAGATGGGGTTTCACCATGTTGGCTAGGCTGGTCTCGAACTCTTGACCTCAAGCGATCTGCACACCTTAGCCTCCCAAAGGGCTGGGATTACAGGCATGAGCGACCACAACCTGCCATAGTGTATTGCTTTAGAGATAGCATTTTAATTTAGTTTGACTGGCCACCTTCAATTCATGTTCATCCATTTGTCCAAATGCTGGTACTCTTTTCATGCAGCAGTGTGTCCCAAACCTTTAGTGATGTCCATGGCTTCACTTTGAATCTCTTCTAGGCTTAGATTGTGGATTTTCAAGTCAGTGTTGTAATAATAAGGACTTGCATAGTGTTTTCATCTCACATCTTAGGGGAGGCTTTTTCCAGCCCACCTAACTTAAAGTGACCTATCTCTTTATTCTTCCCTCTATACGCCGTATGTCAAAGAAACTATGGCATTTCATTTCCTGGTTTCTCTATAAGTCTTTTGAGAAGAGTTTGGTGTCCCTTTTCTTTGAATCCCCATAACCTACGATGTAGACAAACGAATGTAGACACACAAACAAATGCAGTAATTCAGCCAGTTGATTAATCAACAAATATTTACTGTGTTTTACCAGTCGTTTACCAGTCTAAGAGTGCTAGCAGTTGAGAATGCTATGAAGGAGACATATTGTCTATATCCTGGTAGAATTAGGATAAAGCAGTGGAAACATATTAAATAAACAAGATGCTAGTAATTTACATTCCTTTGAAGGGACAGCACCGATGTTAATGAGACCATTTAACAGAGACGTCAGTGAGGTCAGGGAAGGATTCTGGAGGAAGCACTTTCAAGCCAATTCTGAAGTTTCGTATGTTTTCGAATGAAAGTTATTTAACATGGTCATGCATTCCAAAGGATTTTTTATTGAGCACCAAGTATGTGTCAGGTTCTAGGGAGACAATATGAAACCAGTCAGACCCAGTTGCTCATGGGTGTCATGGAACTAACAGTCTGCGAAGACATATTATATGCCTCTTTGTGTCTCTCATAATGTTAACTTTAGATTTTACTTAGTTTTACAACAATAGTCTACTTTCAGTTCGCACAAACGGTATCCCTTTTGTGTCGTTGGCACATGGCTAACTTCTGTGCAAGTTCTGGCCATATTTTAATTGTGGGCCTGCTTTTGCCGTTCTAAGTAAACTACCTACAGCTACATTCATTGTGTTTTCCATTACCTAAGTCTATTAACTTTCAAATATCTGGGTTTGTTTTAATCCTTATAATGCTCTCTAAATACTTGATCAACTCACTCATTCTGGAATTGTGAGACAATTTAACAACTGTTCTCTATTTTATCTCTTAGATATTTAAGAAAATATATGTTAGTCTTTGCAAATTCTTAGCACAATTTTCACATCAAGGAGCTTAGTAAATACTAAACGATGATAGTGCATCGACAGTTCATTAGTATATTCTGTAATTAAAAAGAAAATGACTGGGTGCAATGGCTCATGCCTGTAATCCTAGCAGTTTGGAAGACCGAGGCGGGTGGATTGCCTGAGGTCAGGCGTTCGAGACAGGCCTGGGCAACATGGTGAAACCCCATCTTTACCAAAATATAATAAATTAACCGGTGTGGTGGCACATGCCTGTGGCCCCAGCTACTCGGGAGGCTGAGACTGGGAACATCACTTGAGCCTGGGAGGTGGAGGTTGCAGTGAGCCGAGATCACGCCACTGCACTCCAGCCTGGGTGACAGAGTGAGACCCCGTCTCAACACATAAAAACAAAAAAACAAAAAAACAAAAATGTAGAAAAACTGTGAAAGATTAAAACAGTAATATGTCTACTAGCACTTTTTTCCACTTTCAACTCACATTTCCTCTGCATTTTCTGTTGTCCTTATTCTTAATTGTAGTTTTCACACACACACACACACAAAAGTCTGTGAGCAGTTGTTTGAATTCAAGCCTTAACCATCCATGTCATTCTCCAAGATCGGTCAGAGTGAGATGCGTCAGATGCATCGGTACTCTGGATGGCCAATTATATGTTGCCCCTTCCAACTATTCTTTACATATCTCTTCCATGGGTAGACAGAGACAGTGAGTATAGCTAGCTGGGGTAATGTACCCAGGGAGCTAACTGGGACAATCTTAAATTGCAATGTATGTATGTGAGTGTTTTTTTCTTTCCCCCCCAAACAGAAGTGGGCGGTCTCTATGTTGTCCTCCTTCCTAAATATATTTCCTAGCAGCCCTTCTGTGTAAGCACTTATGATCTCTCCCCTTTATTCTAATGACTCAACACTATCCATTGTATGATAGGCTGTTGTTTAGTCCATCCCCAGCTGCTGGTCATTGGGGTGTTTCTTTTTAGTTACTTATCTGTGTTGCAGTAAGCATACATACGTTCCTGCTGATATGTATGATTTTATATACATGGGATCAATTCCTAAAAATGGAATTGCTGGTTAAAGAGAATGTGCATTTAAAATGTTAGTGGCTACCGCCAGTGTGCCCTCCATAGAAGTAAGACCAATTCACACTGCAGTTGGCAGCAGGGTTAGAGAGTGCCTGTGTGTAAATACTTCATCCTTACTAATGCGACTTGTGAAAAAACAAACTGGTATTTAATTGACATTTTAATTAGCATTGCTGTAATTGTGAGGTAGATTCAGCATCATTTCAATTGTGTATAAACTATTTGTATTTATTTTTCTGTGAATTGCTTTTTTATTTCCTTGGATTTTTTATCTTCTAGTTTGAAAGAGCAGCTCATATTATTAAGAAAACTAGCTCTTTGCCTGACTTACGTGTTGCAAATATTTTCCCCAGTTTGCCTTTTGACTTTGTGGGTGATAATTTTTTCTCTTTTGCCATACAGTACTTTCAAATTTTTATTTTCGGTATTCTCAGTGCTTTCCCTTGTAACAATGGAGTTTGTGTCTGACATATTACAGAAAGGATTTTTTTTCCTAATCTTTCTTTTCGTTCTGTGTTCGCCATTACCCTGGCTGCAGTGCCTTGTTCCCCCACCTCCATCTCTGCGTCCCCAGCCTCGCAGAGTATTTCTGGGAATATAGTAGGTGCTTAGCAAACATTTATTAAATGGGGAGAAGTATAGTGTGGTGGTTAAGAACATGGGTATTAAACTAGACTCTCTGGGTTGAAATTCTAATCTGGTTGACCTTGGACAAGTTATTAAATCACCTTGTACTACAGTTTCTCCATCTGTAAATGAGGGTCCTACTAGTACCTAATTCAAAGAGCTCTTGTGAGAATTAAGAGTTAATTAGTATAAGCTCTTAGAATAGTGTCTGGTAGATATGAAGTACCTGGTAAATGTTTCTTCTTACTCTCAAAAGTTTTCACACTTTTGTACACCCCATAGCATACACCTCTTTTCTATTCTAGAAAGTTCCTTCTTGCTGTGGTTGAAGATTGGGAATTTTTACGTACCTATGTGGTAGCAGGTAGCCCTTTCTGAAGCCTGTTTTGAGGGGGCTAGAGGGATCCTCACAAAGTCTTTGCTGAGTTCAGTCTGCCACGACAGGCACCTTCACCCTGGCCAATGCAGTAATCCAGTCCAAAATCTAACTTTGCTTTGTCAATGTAGATAGAATTAAGAAAGAAAAATTCCTGCAGAAATTCCAGTTAAAAGATAATGGAAGCATAAAGTGAAACTAATTAATTTTAGCACCTCTGCCATCTTTTTTGGTAAGTTGAGTTGGTACCTTTTAGGTTCTTTGCAAAAGGGCCAGTGCTAATTTACAAAGGTAGTCTAATTGTTCTTGGGAGAAAGGAACTGGAGACAAATAATTCACATATCATTATGAAAGTTTAATCATAGCAGATTTATTAATAATCCTTAAATTAAAAAGGTAAATCTGGGCTTGGGTTTACAAAAGAATTAGTGGAACGAGGGGATGATTTTCTGCATCACCTTTGTCATCAGTAAATTTGTCTAGAAGCACTTTCTTCTTGGCTTCAGAGAGAGATTCTGTGTTGTCTAGAAGCACATGTGGTTATAGAGTTTGAATGTGGAAGGAAAATGCAAGAATGGTCTGCTCACTGGCGGTTAACTCCCATTCATGCCTGGCTGTGTCTAGCCAGTGCTTTAATTTTATTCGAGACCTTATTTCGGGGCAGATTGACATTGCTTTCCTCTTGGTTTCTGCTTTATTCTTTCTGCAGTAAATCCTAACTGTTCAGGTTGCTTTAATTTCCCCTTAACTTCCCTTGCTTGTTCAATCACAAGTCTTACTCTCTCTCTTCAGTTCATGAAATCACCCAGGCCCTACTTCCAGATTGCTTGACTCTGCTGGCCCTTTAGGTTTTAGAAGCCCAGCCTGTGTCTGCACTCACTGGTTGACCTTGGCATTCACTTGTCCGGTGACACTCTTCATAGACACTATCTTTTTTTAAATTTTAACTAAATGTAAACTGTCATAAAGTTGTCATTCTATACTGACAAAGTCTAAAACCTTAATATATCCAATCAGATGACTTTCAAAGAGCCATTTATGCTTTTTTCTTCAACCTTAATGCTAAATGAAGTGAGAGCAATAGTAATGAAAATCAGAGTGGGGAGAGCCAAGAGGACTGAGAGAGGCCACTTTTAATGAGTGGAATATCTTTAAATGATAGAAAGTGACAAAGGAAATTTCACTTTGGGATCAGTGAATATAGATATTCTGGGAAACACTTTTAAAAGGGTATTGGGCTCGGGTGCTAGTTTAGTTTCCTGAAAGGCCAGCCAGAGGTGGGGATGGACGTCTTGTTAGGTGAGGTACAGTGTTTTGAGCACAGGAGAGGATACAGATCATGAGAGTGTAGAGCAGGGAAGACCCTAGAGATGATCCACTTGCTGTCTCCAAGACCCAAGGACTTTAAATTACTTATTCCAGGTCACACCATGACTTCGTGTCAGACTAGGGAGGAGAGTCTCAGTCTCTTGATTTATAATTCTAGGAATTACCTTTCATGGCTATACCCTTTTTAGGTGATGAAAGGAAAAGTGACTTTTCCAACCCTTTCAGACTTTTTCTGAAGGCCAAAATCATAGGCACACTGCGCTGAGAGCATCACCTTCGTTATTCTAGTCTGAGCAGTGGACGTCTCAGTGCTTTGGTCCTGTGTATGCAGTCGGCATGTCACAAGGGAGCCAGTGCCTGGTGGACCCGCGTTTGAATCCTGCACGTTAACAAGCTACATGTTACTGAATCTTACGAAACCTCAGTTTTCTTACCAGTAAAATGTTAGGAATCTACCTTGCAGGACTGTCATATTAAGAAACAAACATCAGGTGCTTAATGGATGTCTGGCTCTTAGCAAATTACTAACTGGTAATAGCTTTTTATTCTGGATGAAGTTCTCTGGAAAGCTGGGGAGGCCTGCATGTTTTATCCTCTTTATGTTTGTCACGTCTGCAAAGTCTTTAGGTGTGGTACTCAGTATTGTGGCTTCTTCGCTGCTTTGTGTGGAGAAGAAAATATTTCCCCTTCTAGAGAAAGCCTAAGAGGAATCGTGTGAACTTTTATATTCAACTCTTAGTAACCATTCTCTGCAATAAAAGGTGGGTAATGGAGCTGGAGGAGAGTTGAGTTCACTATCTATGACAAATACCTTATGTGTGGGCACCTGTTCAGTGTTTCAGAAGACACTGTGTCTTCCTTTGGCTTTAAATGTATCCTTTGTCACTTATCATTCCCCACATTTTATAGGTGAGAAAACGGAGTCACATACACTGGGCCCATCCAGTTAGTATGGCTGAAGCAGAAAAAGAACTCGAAAGCGGGCAGTCTTTCATGCCATGCTTTTCAAATGAAGAAGCCAAGACTGGTCATAAACCAAATCAAGATGTAGAAATAATGAATCCTCTGGCCACCAGATCTCTCCTCTGATGTTCCTTTTGACTTTAGGCGTTTAGATCTGAGTTCCCTCTCCTATTCTGCTCCCCCGCCCCTAAGAGAAAGTGACTTCTCCAAGAAAAACGATGATAGGATATCAGTCCTTTACATGTGAGAGAGCATGAAAAGCAGCGGAAACCTGACAAATCTCTAATTGTGTAACTAAAGGCTTTGTCTTCTGATTAAAAAAAAAAATTGAATGCCTCTGGAAGCTGATCTGGGAGATACTTTAGTGGCGGTGGCAAGGGGGTGCTGGAGTGTTTTTTTCATTGCTGGTGAAATCTTGAACTACTGACTTGTAGAAGTTGAGTAGAGTTTCAAAGGTCTTTCTTCTAGGTGCTGTTACTCAAAGGTCAGGAGATTTGCTTGGGTGGAGCCCACCAGCCTGACTTCTGGGAAGAAGTGAGTGATGGTTGTGCCTGCAAAGATAATAGCAATGCACCTGGCTTTGGGCTGAGTAGCCCCTGGTAATGCCGCACTGGCATTATCACACACACCATGAAGCAGAGAGAGGGGAAACAAATTCGTATTTCCCACTGGCAGATTAAGGCACTTGACCATCCGGAAGCTACCCCTGTTTTCTTTCGTTTGAAATATACTACATTTGATACAGTTTTTCTTCAGGGCTGTGAAAGATGGACATACCCATTGCAGGGATAGGTTCTCCTAAGGACTGGTGTGGCACCGATACCCTCTGTGGAGGGGACTGGGCACAACCTGCCACTGTTTCTGAAAAAATTACTCCAATTCTGACATCCTAGAGATGCTATTTCAGAGACAGGATGTAATTTTTTTTTTTTTTTTTGGTAGTGTTGGCTAAATGTAAGGTTTCACATGTGTTGGATTTTAAAAAACTACCAACACCAATAGCAGGATTGACCAGATTATTTTCCTTATTATTCTCTTTTAAAAATAAGATGAGCCCTGGCCCTTCTGCTCACCCTCTGAGAATATGCTCCCTCGCCATATATATTTACATAGACATCTATCTATCTCTATCTCTATCTATCTATCTATCTATCTGAGTATGTGTGTCCTTATTAAACTACATGCTTATTAATCTACATAGTAAACAAAAGCAAAACAAATAAATATAGGTGTTTATTTATCAGCCATTTCCCCCATGTGTGATTGATTTAGTTGATATTACTTTATGCATATTTGGAGATTATCTGGAAATAATCATTTGAAAATATGTTTACATATAGCATTATACTATAAAATATATACTATATACTCTAGTATATAGACATGTATATATTTGTATATGTATATGCTACATTATATACATAATACTATACCAATATATGTGGTCACATTATCCTGACAAGTCAAGATTGAGACAATATAAGTGGGAACACATTTCCACAAACAACTATTAATTTATAGTTACTATGATAATGGCGTACACGTTCACTTTTAGTTCTATCTGGGTAGCTCTGTAAATTGTGTATTGATTATGCTAAAGGCACTTGTGTCTTTATTACTTGTCTGCAGATACATGCAGATTGAATGCACATTTGGTGAAATGGTCATTCTGTAGGAAAAAGTACATTTTTAAAACCCGGCTTTTGGAGAGATTGTGTTAAAACTAAAGAAAACCATTAAACTCACATGGACACCTAAGGAATTATTTTTGTGTCCTAGGAAATGAAAAGTGCAGTTAAAAAGTTTAAAACAAATAATGCCCTTATGTTTTCTTTGTTTCAGATTCCTTAAGGAAAGTGTTGCAGAAATGGAACTAAATCAATAATGATCTATTTTTATAGTTTATTTTTGGTTGTGTGGCTTTTCTTGTTTTGTTTATCAGGCTGAAGGAACCTTAGACATTTAGGGTTGTATGTATTTTAAAATTTATTAGACCAACTAGGAGAAGACAAAATGAATTCCTTTTTTTCAATTATACATAAATTTTCTTGTAGTTTATAATAGCTCATAAGGTATAAATCACAGCCTCATTTTTTTTTTTTTTTGCTCTGATCTTTCATTATACAAATTTGTGCCTTATGTTATATAGACTTTTAAAAATATTTCTCTTTTCCTGAGTCATCATGTTACCAAGGCAGTTGTTTGGAAAATGCTTTATTATCTTCCTAAGTGGGATCATTTCTTACAAATGTGGACTTTCCACTTATGTGTTAGCTAGGAAAGAAAAGAAAAAATGTGTTTTCAAATTATTTTTCTCTTTGTTTTAATGGCATTTTGATTCCCATTTTGAGCACCATTTGGAGCTGCTGAAGGGAGAAAAAGAAAGAAAAAAAAATCAACACTTTTTCATGTTCCTGGGTGAAATAAATCTGTTTAGTGGAATATTAAATGCCCAAAATGTTGTGATTAATTGACAAACTGTAGACAAATCCAGTTGTCCTTGTCTTTCAAATATGTGATTGCAGTTAAGGAGAGGAACTTCCTAAATTAAAAAAAAAAAAAAAAAGAAAAAAAGAAGAAAGCAAGTCCAAAGTCGCTAGTAGGGAGAATTGAGTGATAATATTGTATTGATTTTTGTGAATGAGGTTGGGGTTTACCTTCTCAAAATGTGAAGGTGAGTATTGCTACATGCATCAAGCCAGTGTTTCCTGATTCAAACAAAACACTTTCCCCCAAGCTAATGCTTCAGCAATTGTTGAGATAGTTAACTTTAGGTGTCCAATTCAGAAATGCTGCAATTTGATTGGCACTGTCTAAAATGGCTGAAAAAATACAGTTGGTGTAACTATTAGTATGATATAGTTAATACAAAGGCATTTAGCCCCAGAGTTTTCTTTGCCTGGGGGAACTAATGCTTTCTAGCTGTGCTACTAAGGCTACATAGACTTATTTAGTAAAGAGGAGCCAGACTCTTTCCCAAGTGTCTAAATCCTAGGTTCAAAAATTGGTTTTATTTCTTATTGTAGCTGTCTTGTCTGAGAAGCAGTTTTCAGTATACCTGGTCGTTATGTACTAAAGACTGCACATAAATGTTTTCAAATAATTTGTTATCCTCCAGAGTGGATTGAGTTTTTTTTTTGTTTTGTTTTTTTTGTTTTTTTAGCAGTTTTAAAGTTGCTTTACTATCGAGAAATTAGTGCTTGATTAGCTGGATATTAAAAATATTTGTGTATAGTATTTTTCTTATGTGAAATGGAAGAAAGGGGTCCTTGAGGCTGGGTTTAAGATTGCACATGGAACTACAGAGGCTGGTTTTGTTTCTTTTTGCAGGAAGTTAGAGACTATATGAGATTCAAATGTGTCATTGTTGACTCTGAAGGCATCAGGGTAGTTGGAAGAGTGAGGCATTTCAAATCTGGCAAGAAGAAAGGCTCATGCCAAAGCAAAACCAAATAAAAATGACAAAGTTACAAAAAGACATTGGGTATTTTACTTTAAGCCCTTCATCTAGAAAAAACTTCAGTGGGGTACTTTTTTCTTTCTTTATTAGCACAGGTGATTTGGAGTTTGTGTACCCATTTTGGTCTTGTGACATCTCTTTCCCCTGCTGCCTTGGCACATTCTTTGTGGTTCCTTACCATATTTTCTTTTAGGGGAAGGCTGTGTGCACCTTTTAAAACAAGCATTTTAAATTTATTGGCGTTTTATGTTATTAAGAGTAGTAGTCTGGTGTTTTGACTTTGTCTTATGAAAAGAATCATGAACTGCAAGTAAAATCGTGTTAACTTACTTAAACTAATGATTAATGATATATTTAAAGAAGAAATAAGAAAGGGATATTAGAATCAATGTCTCTTTTGGTTTTCAGTTCAATTTTATGCTTACTCTTCTTTGGCATTGTGTGTGCTTAAAATAAAACTAAAGTAAAAGGAATCTTACCAAAGATCTTTGAAGTCCTGAGAAGTGTCATTGGGCCTCTGGAAACCTTTGGTACTCGGTTAGAAAGTTAGGTGGTGGCTGGGCGCGGTGGCTCACTCCTGTAATCCTAGCACTTTGGGAGGCCGAGGCGGGTGGATCATGAGGTCAAGAGATCGAGACCATCCTGGCCAACATGGTGAAACCCTGTCTCCACTAAAAAATATAAAAATTAGCTGGGCGTGGTCGCACGGGCCTGTAGTCCCAGCTACTCGAGAGGCTGAGGCCGGAGAATCACTTGAACCTGGGAGGCAGAAGTTCCAGTGAGCTGAGATTGCGTCACTGCACTCCAACCTGGCGACAAAGTGAGACCCTGTCTCAAAAAAAAAAAAAAAAAAAAGTTAGGAGGTGTGATTTTTCTGCCCAGTTTTTCTCCAGCTTTGGCACTTGTTTGTCACTATTTAGGTAAGTGAGAATATGGGTAAAAGACAAAACCTGGATGTGAAGATAGTGAGAAAAACATGCTCCTGTCTAGGAATGGCTCCATCAAGCCTGGTGCCTGGCAAACACTGAGACAGCTCTCCACTTTCCTCTCCTCACCATCCATCCAGATGCTGTTTCCAGAGTGGCTCCCAGAACCATGATTTCCTTTCTGCCACTGACTTAGTTTTCACTTTCTCCTTCCTTCCTCGTTTACCTTGTAGGCTCTGGACTGGTGTCTTTACTTCCAGGTCTGATCTTTGTCCATACCATCCTCTCAGTTACCAGTGCAGCCTCTTTGTATAATCTCAACCAGATCATTCACTCTCCTACTTAAAATCCATCTGTGATTTCTCATAGCAGTGAGGTTAACATCTGGACGTTTTGCTCACAGGAGTTCCTTCATGCTCTAGCCGCTTTTCCAGCCTGGTCTCTGCTGCTGCCCCACTGTCTGTCTGGTCTATCTGCCCCCCGCTCATTTGAGTAGCAACACAGGTACTTGGATTTCTTTGAGGGCATCATGTAGTTTTACGTATCTGTGGCCTTACCTATGTTTCTGTTGCCTGGAGAGCCGTGTTCTTGTTCTCAGTGCTATGTAGCCTTCAAAATGTAGCCCAAGCTGCTCTTCTTGGGGTAAAATTACCCTGCCCCGATTTAGATGCCCCTCCAACTGAGTACTTATCCCTCTTGCTGTAGTCGTTGACTTACTCTTCTCTCTCTCTCCTTGCACCTGTCAGGCCTTCTCATGAAATGACATATGTGGAAAAGTGGTAAGTTTCAAATGGCAAACTTGGGTAAATGAACAAAGCCATTCAAGGCCAGGGAAGACAGACTTGTAGTTTCCAGTCACCCCAACCTGTGCCTGGTCACCTTGAAGGCTGAGAGGATCGGTATCCCAAAACACTTGAACTTGCTTTTGACCCACTAGTTGGGAAGCTGCAGCAAATTGCAGACTTCTTGGAACAGGAATTTAGATGTTGTATCTCCAGGCCCTTAATCAACTGGCTGTTAACCACATAGGTGTTTAAGAAATGTTTGCTTACGGAAGTTGTCACAAGGCAGCCTTAGAAATTCATTGTGAAGATAAATAACTTTAAGGTAGGAATACGTTAGTAAATAGTTACAAACTACTCTGCATTAAAGTTGGAGTACTGAAGTTGCTTTTCCATTGTGTTTTTCTTTTACCAAATTTCGTGTTAAAGATAAAGGGGGAAGAGGCCGGCTTGATGGCCACGCCTGTAATCCCAGCACTTTGCGAGGCTGAGGCGGGCGGATCATGAGGTCAGGAGATTGAGAACATCCTGGCTAACACAGTGAAACCCAGTCTCTATTAAAAATACAAAAAATTAGCCAGGCATGGTGGCACGTGCCTGTAATCCCAGCTACTCAGGAGGCTGAGGCAGGAGAATCGCTTGAACCCTGGAGGCGGAGGTTGCAGTGAGCCGAGATCGCACCACTGCACTCCGGCCTTAGCCAAAGAGCGAGACTCCATCTCGAAAAATAAAAAAAAAAATAAATAAGATAAAGGGGGAATAATGGAAGAAAGAAATTCGAGTATATCTTTCTGATTGGAAGAGGAGAAACTTTTTATTTTGTTGCAAATTGTGCAAGTGAATGTGTGTGTGTGTGTGTGTGTGTGTGTGTGTGCGTGTGTGCGCGCGCGCGCGCGTTTAACCTCCCCTAAGGCTAATTTCCTCCCATTCAGCATCCTCCTTCAAGGAATTTCACTGTAGATAGTGGTAATAAATTCACAATTGGCATGTTCTCCTTGATAACAGTACATCTGTGATATTTCTCTTTGGTCTTCAAGGACCGTGATAGACCTGTAGAACAATCAAGCAAAACCACAGAAAGTCTAAACTTCAACAGTGCGATTTTGTTTAATACAGAGATCATTCTTTCTGTCTGAGAAGACTTTATAGTCAAAGGAAAGAACAAATAGATGACAGGTTCCTTTTTTTCTTCTGTAAAACAATTTAATAACTTTCAGAGAATAGAGTGGTTAGAAAATAAACATTGCAGAAAAAAGTAAAAGGAGCACATTCTTATCCGTGACCACAGGAGCTCTTTGGACTGGTTGGTGCCCAGCCAGGTCTCTGCCTGGGGTGCCCATCATAATCCTGCAAAGTTGAGGCTGATGTGGTTCCGGGGATGCTCGGCCCTTTGCTACCCCATCGATTGCTTTTGTTTTTGTTTGTGTTTTGTTTGTTTGTTTACCTTTATTGACAGTAATAAAAAAATGAGGCAGCAGACCAGCAGGCGAGTGCGGGACAGACGGCTGCACAGTCTGGCAATGCTGCCTTCCTTCATTAGAGCCTGCTTGCCATTTTATAACAGTGTGCGATTTATTTCCCCTAAATCTGTTTTCGTCTTATGGGATTTCAAGTTAGAATGCATATCTAGAGCCCAGAAAGCACAAAATAATGATCCCGCCCTTTGGTTTTTGAAAACCAGGAAGGCTTTCTGTTTCTTGTTAACTCTTTGTAGCCTGAAGATAACTTTTTCTGTGTTCTTAAAAAGTATGAACAGAAATCAGGGATTATGATTTGAACATACTTGTAGGGGAGAAGTGCTTTCAGATATGGTTTATTTTAAACAGATACTCTCTGATTATCTCTTTAGGTGTGGGACTTCTAAGTATGTCACTAAACCTAGAAGGCTAGTTGTGAGTACACACGTGAACTTTAAATACAGCATCATTAGACAGTTAATTACATTTAGCACAAGATGGTTCTTAAACCTGAGATGCACCATTTGCAGTGATTTGGGGAGATTTTGGTATGCAATGCATTCATCTAAATTATTTGTTTACGTATTTGGCATAGAATTCCTGAATATGTGACATGGGTTATAATGCCTTTTTATTTTCAGACAATATCCTTGAAAGAAAGAACTCGGGCAGCTTTCTAAAGTCTCAAAAACCCTCTTTTTACTAGTTCAGTGTAGTGTTGAGGCCACTTTTTCTTTAATTTTTTTTGAACAGTTTTAGGCTGTTAAGATCCTGGAGGTCATGGTCATCACAGTGAAGCTAAGACTTGTTTTTTTCAGGTAGTGTGTACTTTTTAGTTGGTAGTTTCTTGAACTCACTGGGCACTGTGTGGGTTGACTTAAGATTGAGTAATTCATGCCATGGCTGTTTAATTTGGTGAAAAGCTGGCTATGATCAGAGAACAAACTGTTAGGAAGTGGTCCAGTTTTAAGTTTGCGTGAGTATATAAGTGGAGCATTTTGGGTTCATTCATCTCTTGCCAGTCTTAGTTGTTAAGTAATCTTATTGCATTCATATTTACATCATCCTCAGAATCTTGTGTTTCTGCCACTCTCATAAAAACTGACTCTGGTTTTTAAGGTAGAGCTTCATGCTTGGAATTAACCAGGAAAAGCCTCATTTATATCTCCAGCAAGAGGGACAGAGGGCCTGCACTGTGTACTTGCTGCCAGAAGTTTTTATAGTAATACTTTGTATCTAGGCTCTGGCTCTTACCATTAAATGTGCTTTTTATAGAGTACCAAGTTATAAATGTAGTGCAGCTACGGCATATTAATCTTACTGCAGAGATTTAATGAGGCAGTTGTTTTGCGATGGACACTATTGGGAGCAGAGAGCGACAGAGTTTTACTTTACCACTGAGCTGCAGAAATATTCCTTGCCTGGTAATAATTATAACCACATGATCTCTTAGTTTTTCTTTCTTTTGCCAGTGCTTTTCCATGCAAAAGTGGCTTGGAAGGAGGTCCATTTTGAGGCAGTGAAATGGATTGGAAATTGGGCTGTTTTCTCAGTAGTTTGACATTTTAGCTTTGATCAGGCATGGGATCCTTGTTGCACAGAGAGAAATATGTAAGATGAGTTTCAAGAATACAGATAGTCTTTGCCAGTCCACTGAGATGGCTTTTAGATATTCATTACTTTTACTTGACTTTTATATAGGTTATAAAAAGTAAATGTGGTGAAACCTCATTTTTACATGGACAGAATAGAATTTCTGCTGGTTGGCCTTAAACTGATCCCACACTTGAAATTAATTGAAGTCCATGGGTTTATTGCCTCCAACACTTTTAAGCCAGTGTAATTTTTCATTTCCCCCACAGTTGTAATTTTATTAAAGCAAGTTATAGCAGTAACAATTCTTATGAAGAGGAGGATGAGACTGAGAAAAGAATCACCTGCCAGAGAACATAATCAGGGAAAAGAATGCTTCTTTTAAATTCCTATTTGTAAGTAATGTTAACAAAATTGGAAACAGAAAGCTGCCACTTACTTTTGTAATAATAATTGTGCGTGTGTTCCAAAATTCAGCATTTTATCCAATCAGAACGATATAAATCCAGTGTCCCATAGCACCCTTTTCAGAGGATGAGGTGGAAAGTTGGTTGAGGAGGTGAGATCATTTGTGTTGAATGCAACATGTTTGGGCAGCATCATTTATGGTAGGGGGAAAGAAGTGGTGTCTGCAGCTATGACACAGTTTGTAGTTGCAGTGTAGAGAGTTTGGGGATATTTTAAAATATCACCCTTTGCGTGGATTTATAGCATAACAATGGAGTTGGGAGAACAATGATCCTTCCTGCAGTGGTGCTGGGGGCAGGGCAGTACTTACAGGCGTGGACCTTGTATTTATAACCCCTTAGGCTGAAGTCAGAGGTTTGAATGGCTAGCAGAGTAATACAATTATTTTTTATGATTGGATCTCAAAGGACTTTATAAAAACTACATCACTAAGTCCATGTGCAATTATTGAAGTGTAGCCACCTGTGGGAAAGAACTGGTTGACAGTGTAAGCTTTCTAGAATCTTCCTACATCAACTGGCATTAGGGATGCAAACCCCTAGCACAAATAAACACATCTTTTGAATGGGCAAAAAAGACTTTTTCATGGAAGTGGAGGCTGGAAAAATCTTACAAGGAGAGAGACTGAGATTCCAGTACTCATTACACCGAGGCATCATAGGCTATAATCGAACCCGCTTCCCAGAGGGTCCCTCTTAAGTGTTGACCTAAAAACAAATTCGCCAGTTGGCTGGAGCATGCATCCTAAAGTTGCAGCAGAAGTGAATAAGCTTGACTGCCTTCAGTCCCTGAAGGGTTCTATCTGTAAATGCAGAAGTGGAAGCAAAACTATTTTTTATTAGTCTTAAAATGACCCTCATTTTAATAACTAGCCACAGTGTTGGAAGCAGGGACTGGGGTCAGTTCTTAAGCTTTTAAGAGCGAAACCATCATGCATTCTTTTGTGTTTGTATTTTTGATACTGGATTCGTGGAAAGTGTCCATATTCTTGAATAATAAGGAAAGTGAGTTTTTATCATTTTTGTCTGTATAGTACTTAAAGTATTCACAGAGTCTCCTTATTTAAAAACAAACAGGTCTGCAAATTGGATGTGTAGCATTTAAATAATCATATTATAATTCAGACCTAACAGCGACATTTCCCCGAGTGCTATCAGTTTTTTTGAGAAACTAGAAACTCATGCTAAACAACCAAGAGTATTCATGAGTGCATGCTGCCTTCCAATAAGTGTTTTAATGGTGTAGGGGTCAGTTTGCCATAGTTGGGACAGTTACTTGTTTTCCTGAATTGCTGTCTTGTTCGGCAGTATTTCATCACTTGGTTTTAGTTTGCCGGAGATCTTTGAATCATTGCCATTTTTTTTTGCATCTGTAGCCCCAGATGAAATATTTGAGAGAAGCAAACCCAAATATGGCGGGTCCTATAGTATCAGCTTTGGAAAATGTAGGCATGCAGGTGTTTTTTACATTAGAGGTAACTGGTCTGTTCCTGTTTACAGAGAAAATACCAGTAAAGAACTTTTAAAGGTAGTCTCTATTTTTTTCTCCTTCCCTTTCTCACCATCACTACATAATATTTACTAAGCACTCACCTGGACATAGAACTGTGCTAGGCAGAGTACAAGACAAATGCAAAATCCCTGTGATTACTCCCCCAGGAATGAGCAGTCTCAATCCTGGTATACTGAAATGGGCACTGTGTAGAATGTTGAGATAATAATTTTCCAGATGGCAAATCACCCAAATTACCAATGTACTTAAACAGTGTGTTCTTTTTGAAAAAACCCAACAAACAAAACTGCATGCTCTTTGAGATGGGAATTTTGCTTTTTTTTAAAAGAACCCAAGAGATTATCAGATACATTGTGATATAAGTTGATTTTGGCATATGTGAATCATTGGAAGGGTGGTGATAGAGTTATGTTTATTGCAGATGTGAAGAAAGCCTCTAGAACAACCGCCAGACAAAACAGAGAATATAAGTGACTTGTAGAAGAAGCATTCGTAGAAACGTGCTATGTGCAAAATAGCAGAAAACAATCTCAGAGCACAGGATATTGGTGTGGTGGCGTTTATGGACTTTTTTGAGAAATACTTGGTTATTTTTGATTCTGTGGATTCTTGATTGTAGCATTTAATGAAATATTTAAAATATTAAATAGCTGGGTATAGCAGTGTGTGCCTATGGTCCCAACTGCTCAGGAGGCTGAGGCAGGAGGATTGCTTGAGGCCAGGAGTTGGAGGCTGCAGTGAACTATGCTAGTGCCTATGAATAGCCACTGCACCTCAGCTTGGGCCACATAGTAAAACCCATCTCTGAAAAGCAAAATTTTAAAAAATTGATTATATTTATATTTAAATTATATTTATTGTAGCCATTAAAAGTAATATTGTAGTCATATAAAAATGTGACTACAGATAATGCCTTGCCTATTTCTTAGGTATCTTGATGCAGTTCTTTTGTAACCATTTCATTGACTAGTCGAGGCCTTATAGAAAATAGAAATCTCTGGTTTAATTTTACTGTATTTTGAGATATAGCTTATTTATGACTTTGGAGGACTTATTGCTACTGGAAATCAGTGACCCATAAATTCAGTCACTGATTGTATTACCCAATTATCTTAATTTCCCCCAAAGAGATACTCTTCTGCCCCCTCCCCACAGTTCCTTTCTCCCTCCCTCTTTGGGAGGAATTGAGTCAAAAGACAGCGTCACTAATCAAAAAGCATTTATTGAGCTCTAAGTAAAAGCATTCCACGTGCTTTTCTCTCCCTGTACTCCCGCACCTCTCCTTGCTGTTTGTGTATCATTTTTAGGGTTAAAATGGAACTATTTTTAATTTTCACAACATTTAGTTTTTCAACACTAGTAATGCCATCTCAAGTTGTTGACTTCATTATTATTTATAATTGCTTTTCACATATCTTATTTCACTTTTTTGGATAATTCTGAAAACAAGAGACATACATTTATACTTGAGTTTGCGTTTGTAAGAATGTTTTTGCTATGTGATACAGCTTATTTTGCTATCAGTGTCTAACAAATAATGGAGTAGCTGTGTGTTTTGACCAGTTTATAAGTAAAGGTCAATTTTGTGCCTATGGTGATTACCTTAGCTTATTCTAGACTTTTGGCTAATTCTGGTAATTTCCCACGAAAGAGTATATTTAGCAGAAAAAGAGTTCATTCTTAAGCACAGTGGGTTTTTTTTTTCTTTTGCATTGGAGACTGTTTAATTTTAAAAGTGATTTGTCTCTCTCTTTTAAGCAAAAACTAAAAGGCTATGAAAAAAATGGCAAAGTCAATCTTAGGAGTAGATGAGTGATTTGATGGGAGAGATAGGAAAAGGGCTACATGGTGGGGAAAGGGAAGAAGGCCTTTGATGATCACTAACTGAATAATTTTAGGAGAGGCTCACTTTTGATTCTCCTGTAATAAAATCTGCAATGAAGCCCTCCTATTGCAACTTCAAGGAAAATGGTGTTTCTGTTTTTGGTAGCAAGAAGATTAAACGTTACTTTAAAAGAACCTGTCTTTAAACCCCATACTTACAGTGTTGATTTTTTTTCAGACCCCAACTGTAAACTTGAAGACAAGACTGAAGATGGAGAGGCACTAGATTGTAAGAAGAGGCCGGAAGACGGGGAGGAGTTGGAAGACGAAGCTGTGCACAGCTGTGACAGCTGCCTCCAGGTGTTTGAATCGCTGAGCGATATCACAGAACACAAGATTAATCAATGTCAACTGACAGGTAAACAATACTTATCACTTTTTTGTCTTCTTGTACTGTTCTATTTCTGATTTTTTTCAGTTTGTTCCTTTATGTGTTTTTCCCTTCAAATTATTTTATTCCTATGCTTGAATACCTAGCTAAGTCTAGAGGTGCTTTTGAAAGAATTCTGAGATGGCTGTTTGGGGTAATCTCAGTGTCACAGCCCTCTTAGATTTTGAAATGCACCTAGATGTTAAGAGCTAATGAGTGTATTTTCTTTTTTAATTTTTTTTACATGATGCCATTTAGGAGCAGAACATGAATATTGGATGACTAATATATTTTAAAAATCCTTTGAATACCTTTTCAAAGACAGCATGAGAAAGGAACAGGTTAGCTTAGATAACACTTCCTGAAGGAAACCTTTTCTGATCACCCTCTGCCTGAGTTAGCCACGTTGTTTTGCGTTCCCATAAAGTTTAATGCTTATCCTTGAGCACCACAGTTCTCACTGGGTATGTTCATTTTTCCATCTCACTCGTTAGACTGAAAGCTCATGGATGGCTGAAATTGTGTCTTATTCATTCTTGCATTATCTAAGCCTAGCACAATACCTGGCCTATAGTAGGTACTCATTAAGGCTGGGAAGTTATTCTGCTATGCAGTTCCTTGGAAGAGACATATTTAAAGCAACATGTTGCATAGCGTGTTTGATGTCATGGCTAAATACAACTGGGACTCAGTTTACCAAATATCTACCCCCTTTAAAATATATCCTACAAGAACGCATTCTGTGAGCCTGGGTAGGGCATTTTAGATAGAAGTCTGTAAGATACACATCTTTCCACTCTGCCTGTTTGAAGCTGATGCCACTCCTGTGTGTGTGTATGTGTGTGTCTCTCTGTCTCTGCCTCTTATTTTCCCAGCACAAATCTTTCTTCAATTAAGCGGGTATGGGAAATGTGTTTACTGGACAAGTGGTTCTCTGACTGTTTTCCACAGCATATTCATATTTTTATAAGATTTTAAAGTGTGTTCTATTTTAACAAGGTTTTCTGAACGGATTATTGTGGAATGTTGGATTAAATCTATTAAATAGACTTCTTTATTAAAAGTGCCTTGTGGCTTTTCTCTTCAAAAAGGGATTGCAGTGCACAAGTTTATTAGGCCCCAGAATCATCTTCCTTTCAGAAAACTCATAAACATTTTCTGGAACTAAAGTTTGAGAATCGATGTTGCGTATATCAATATTGACCATACATATATATTTTACAGTTTATATATGCTTGTAGGGAGCAACTTTTATTTAGCTACAATTCCAAACATACAGAACACTTAGAAAAATAATATAAGGAACTTCCATATCATTTACCTGATTCACCAGTTGCTTACATTTTTCTCCATTTACTTTATTATTCTCTTTTTCTCTCTCCTATAGCATTTCTTTCTTAATCATTTGAGAGAAAGTTGGAGACATCACACCTCTATAAATATATCCTTTGTATTTCTGAAGCAAAAATCTATTCTCTTACATATCTATAGTATACTTACGGAAACTGAGGTTAGTCTCTAGGCCAGGTGCGGTGTCTCACACCTGTAATCCTAGGGACGCCGAAGCAGGTGGATCATCTGAGGTCAGGAGTGCAAGACCAGCCTGACCAACATGGTGAAACCCCATCTCTACTAAAAATAAAAATTAGCCAGGAGTGGTGGCACGGGCCTGTAATCCCAGCTACTGAGGAGGCTAAGGCAGGAGAATTGCTAGAACCTGGGAGGCATAGGTTGCAGTGAGTCGAGATCACACCATTGCACTCCAGCCTGGGCAACAAGAACGAAACTCTGTCTCAAAAAAAAAAGAAAGTTAACGTTTAATACAAATAGATACTACTATCTAATTCACAATCCACATTTAAATTTCAGCAGTTGTCTTTTTTTTTTTTTTTTTATTTCTTTTTTATTTTTTATTATACTTTAAGTTCTAGGGTACATGTGCATAACGTTTATATCATGTATAACTCCCCAGCAGTTGTCTTAATAATGTCATTGGTAGCTATTTTTTCCCCTCACCCAGGATTCAGGATCATGCATAACATTTAACTGTCATCTCTTTTACCTCCTTTAACCTGGAATGTTCTCTGAGCCTCTCTTTGTCTTTCCTGACCATGATATTTTTGAAAAGAAGCTACCAGTTAGTTTACAGAATACCCATCCATTTGGGTTTGTCTGATGTTTCCCAAGGATTAAATTCAGGTTACATCGGCTCCTGTAGTATTCAGGCTCCAAAGAAGCCGGAATCACCAAAGAAGTGATAGGCATCCTTCTCAGTGCATCAGATCAGGAAGTACATGATGTTAGTTTGTTACGATGTTGATGATGTTAACATTGAATATTTGTTTAAGGTGGTGTCTGCCAACAGTTTCCATTATAAAGTTACCATTTTCTCTTTCTACATGGTTAATAATTTGTGGGAGATAACTTTGAAACTGTATAAATATCCACATCTTCATAAAATGTTTTGTTTACCTACTTTTTTTTTTTTTTTTTGAGATGGAGCCTTGCTCTGCTGCCCAGGCTGGAGTGCAGTGGCATGATCTCGGCTCACTGCAACCTCTGCCTGCTGGGTTCAAGTGATTCTCCTGCCTTAGCCTCCCAAGTAGCTGGGACTACAGGTGCACACCACCATGCCCAGCTAACTTTTTGTATTTTTTAGTAGAGACAGGGTTTTGCCATGTTGGCCAGGCTGGTCTCGAACTCTTGGCCTCAAGTGATCCGCCTGCCTTGGCCTCCTAAAGTGTTGGAATTACAGGCGTGAGCTACCATGCTCAGCCATACTCACTGTTTTTAGGTCTATTGCAAGTTCATAATTTTTCTATTTGTTAGCCTACTGTAATATTCTTTCTTATTCATTTGTTTATTTGTATATTCATGTTACCGTCATCTTTTGGGTTTTTATTTTATTCAATCAGTCATAATTCATTACTCTCATTGTATTGATACCCAGATTGCCATAGATCTAGCCAATAGGAGTCCCTTCAAACAGGATCCTGTATGTGTTTAATATGCCTCCATCATTATTTGAGAACTTTAGTTTCTGGTGCAAATTGATGCTCCAGAATCATCATGGTCTTTTCTTGTCCTAGTCCTGCAATCAGCCAGCAATTTTCTTTTCTTTTTCTTTTCGTTCTGCTGGTTCTTTATGAGGACAAAGGTATTTAGAAACCAAGATATGGATACTATGTATACTCAGTGCTATAGGTATACTATTACTTATAGACCTCAGTAGACAGAAGTAGGAAATGTACATGCATACTTACTATAATATGTAATGCACATATAATGTAGTTCATAAGATTCACACATATACAAGTATATACACATACGTGTATTTTTCTCTACCCAATAAAAACCGTGTGTTCATACTGATACCTCCCATTCAATTCAGTACCTCAGGTACATCCCTAGTCTTTTTCCTTTGTGTATTTCTACTGCCTTCTTTAACAGAGAGAAACCTGGCTTCCGTTATCCTTATTAATATGTTCACTCATTTGCTTGAGCCTAGAATATATAGTAAGTGGTTTCAAAATTGCTTACTGATACCACCATGATAGGCAAACTGAGTTTAATATTTGTTTATAATTGTTAATGCTGTAATTTTTAGTGCAACATTTACATATAGTGAAATTCTTAAATTATAAGTATAAAATTTGGTGAACTTTGGCAAAATAAATACACCTATGTGACATGCCCTTCTTAAGATATAATTTCATTTCAGAAAGTTCCCTCGTGCTTCTTTCTGATCAATAATGCTCCACTGGAAGTAACCAGTTTTTGAGTTGTTTTAACTGTAGATCCATTTTACCTATTCTAGAACTTCTTATAAATGAAATTATACGGCGTGCACCCTTTTTTGGTGTGTCCAGCTTCTTTTGTTCAGCATAATGTCTATGAGATCTGTTCATATTGTTGTGTATATAAGTAGTGTGCTTCTTTTTATTGCCGTGTAAGATTCTATTATATGAACATATCATTATTTGTTTTACATTCTCTTGTTAGTGGATACTTTGATTATTTTTAGTTTTTGACTATTATGAGTAAAGTTCATAATAGTCAACCTTCTATATGGATCTTTTTGTGGACATGTTTTATTTCTCTCATTAGGAATAGAATTGCTGGGTCATTGGGTGAAGGTCATGAGATATGATATGTTTAATCTCTATTAGAAACTTCCAAACCCTTTTTCAGAATGATTGTACCATTGACACTCCCACCAGCCATAGATGAGAGTTCTGGTTGTCGTATGTGCTTGCTAACTTTTATATTGTCCATCTTTAATTTTGACATTCTGTTTGGCATTTTTTGGTATTTTTTGTGGATTTTCTAGCTCATATATATTTAATTGGCTTCATTTAAGGTGTATTTTTCCTAGAACATATCATTTTTGGAAAATCCCATTAAATGCAGATAATTAGTAAGATGCCATTTTCAGTAGAATAACGGGTGCTTTAAACAAAGCTTTGCTCATGTAGAATCAGCACTAACATTAGGATAAAGACATGGGAACTTCAGCATGGCAGTGTGTATTCATCTAGCAAGAAATCCTGTCTTTGGTAAGAGTGGGTCCTCTCTCATGTTAAAAGTTATTTTAAAATTCATATAATTTAGAAAACAACCTTCAAGTTCTACTTAGTGAATAGTTAATTTTTACTGAGTGTCTGCCTTATAGTTATTCTTATGTTCAGCTCTATGAAATTGAATCGACGCAAAAGGCATTATTCCTGTCTCATACAACTTTAATAATATCTGTGCAGGAAGTGCTGAAGTTTCCACATATGCTATGGCAGAGATTACATTTATGAGTTAAATTTTTAAAGAAACTGATAAAATGTTTGCTTTATTTTGGTCTGAAGCTTTCTGAATGTAGGGATGAACACAGAATGAATGTATTCTGTGGTCACATACTACAGAGGTGAGTCAAAGGTAGAAAAGAAGAGGCTGTGCGTGGTAGCTCCTGTCTGTAATCCCAGCACTTTGGGAGGTTGAGGCGGGCAGGAGTTTGAGACTAGCCTGGCCAAAATGGTGAAACCCCGTCTCTACTAACAATACAAAAAAGTTAGCAGGGCGTAGTGGCACACGCCTGTAGTCACAGCTACTTGGGAGGCTGAGGCAGGAGGATCTCTTGAACCCAGGAGGCGGAGCTTGCAGTGAGCTAATATCGTGTGTCATTGCACTCCAGCCTAGGCTACAAGAGTGAAACTCTGTCTCAAAAAAAAAAAAAAAAAAAAAAAAACCCAGCAAACAGACAAACAAAAACTAGAGTCTTACTTGTCACTTGTTGAAGCACATGTCCAGGGAAAGTATCTGATGGATCTTATTTCCCTGTTGATTGTTGTTCAGGATGATTTCTTTGGGACGGTGGTAGATTCAGGAGGCAAAGTAGAAGTGGAGGCCAAGGAGGAAGCAAAAAAAAAAAAAAAGGGAGAAACGAAGTCAGGAATGATCCACGTTTGTTGAAGGTGTTAATGTTGAAGCTTGAGTTGGCTGAAGGTTACCCTCCAGTCTGATCTGGAAAAGATTAAAGACACTTGAAAGCATTTTAATTAAAAAAGTAATGTGATGCTTTTGACTTCTTGCTTGGTTAAAGCCTTTTAGTCTAAGTTGGGAGGTCTGACAGTTCCAGTGTTTGCTTCCCACTGCTTGAATTCACTCTTGTTGCTGCTTCCCCACCCCTTACCCCCCGGCTGACAAAGTGCTGCATTTAGCAAAGGAAGGTATTTTTATATATACATTCTTTTTTTGCCTCTTGGTTTTATTACTTTTTTCTTTCCTTGTGGTTTTTTTTTTTTTAATTCGTTTTGCCTTTTAACTTCATTCAGCCCCATTTGCATCTTTGCTGATTTTCCTCTAATTCCGGTCCCTTCTCTAAGATTCTTGATTTCCTTGTCCATATTTTCTCCTTTCCTTTCTCCCTGCCTGTTTCGTGGTCTTATCTTGCCGCTTTCTCAATTTGTTCTTTGTTCCTTGTGGATTCCCTTCTGTTAATCTTGAAGTCATTCCTGACGTGTTTGGCCCTACCCAGCTAGACCATTGCCTGCAGACTTTTTGATGAACAATCTGTGTAAAGAAAGAGGGAATCCTAAGCAGTGTGCTAGAGGGTTAATTATAGAGTATGATCAGAAGTGAAAGCTATCTTACAACTTGTTGATTTGCAAAATAACAGAAAAGGGATATATTCTATGTTCTGATGCCTGTATAGGTTACTCAGGGTAGTTCTGTTATGAGAGAGCCATAGAAACCCTGTCTTAGGTTTTTGCCTTCTTTTAACTGAGGGTTTTCTTGGTAACTTAAGATTTGTTCCTTTGGTGACTTTCATCCACAAGGGTGACGCACATTCCTTGGAGAGCCTGCCTTGATGAAAACATTTTCACTCCATATCAAAAGTCTTGAAACTGAGCCAAGGCCAGACCAAGCCTTTGGAGATGAAGGTCAAATACAGAAGAACAAGATGATCAATTCTAGACCCAGATTTGAAAGTCAGCTATAAGATTATGTGCCAGGTCAAATAATGATTAGCTGTCCATGTGGACTGAAAGTTTAGACAGTGGATCCTGCAGGGATAAAGAAAATGCTAGTGTCACACACAGTTCATGGAGTCTGTCACTGAGAGGGTATTCTAGAATGTGGACAGTTTTCTGGACAAGCATCCTTGATCTAAGAAAGCACAGAACAGTCCCTGAAGATAGCAAAGGATGTGGTGACACTCACAGATGAGTTCTTTCTCCTTTGTCTCATGGTGCAATTTTTCTGGATTCTACAGTCCAACATGTATAAGTAAGTTATGTATCATCCCTGCTTGAAGGAATAGGGGGAAAGGTGAAAGAAAAAATTAAATCCCTCTCTTCGATTTTAGCAATACATGGAAACCACCTGTCTTGCCCCAGCCTTGCTGTCTTTTTCCTGGAGGCTAGGAAGGCAGGGGAATCAACACTCTAATGCTGTTGGGACTCTCTGATGCAGAAGACAGATTATCAAAATATATATTTAAAGAAGGAAAAGCACAGAGAACCTCTCATTTTACTAATCCACAAACCCTATCATTTCTTGCCAATTCCCTCAGGGGGTGGGGAGGGCTGGAAGCCAGAGGGGTCTCATCACACTGCTCAACAAAGATTTAATAGCAGGGTGCTATGGGGAAGGCTGAGATTACAGAGACTTTGTTATGCTTACAAAACTGAGTAAGAACTAGCATTGTAAATCATCAAAACTAAGCTACACTTAACAGGATAAATGTGTAAAGTGCATTGGTAATACTCTGTGCTTGTTGTTCTGAGTCATTTTTCTCTTCTCTCCTGCTAATTTGCAAACTTGAGTTGTCTGTTAAGTGTTCTTTCACATCATTAATGTGAATTGCCTGGGCGTAATTGCAGAAAAAACTAAATAGCATTGTATTAGTTCTTAACCGTCTGGTCTATACTATTGGTAGATGAGTGTGCAGAAATATGTGTGGTAGTAATTCTGCTGTAGTTTTGGGTAATATATTTGTAGACCAGATGTATAAAGCCCTACCCAGGGTTGTGGCTTCTTTACAAATATTCTTCCTGTTCACATTTTTTAGGAAAATGAACTGAATTGGTGAGTGGATGTTGTTCATCAGTGTAAAGTAGTACGTCCGTTTAATTTTGATTTAAATCTTATGAAACTTCCTGGAAGCTTCATACAATTTTTGTGAGCTGAAAACTTCTACACATCTAGAATATCCTTATTATTTGGCCAAATAATTTTTTTAAATGTGAAAGTGAGTATACGTGTGTCATATTGTTGTGGCGAATTAAAGACTGGTTCATTCCAATGAACAATAAAGTGCTCTAACAGCTAGTTCTGTTGGCAGTGGGAATAAGGGAGATGAGTAGTTTACAGAATGAAGCATCGTTTTCATAAAAGCAGATTGAAAGTGCTTAGAACCTTTTTTTTGCTGTTTTCCTTATCAAACCATTAGTTGAAATAAATTACATGAAATAAATGTGATATTTTAACTTTTTAGTTCATATTAATTAGGCTTAAGGCATTGTAAGTTTTATTTGCATATTTCTATATTAATTTCTATATTAATTCATTATTCATACTTTATTAATCATTTATATGTTATTAATTTATCTGTTTCTATATTAGGCTTAAGGCACTATAAGTTTTATTTTCCTGTTTCCTTCCATTTTGATCAGTTCCTCATTTTGTACCTAAAATATGTCTGTTTTTAGCCTACTTCATTCTCCAAATCTCCCTAAGCCCCCAAAATGCAATTTCATGGCCTCCATAGATTCCATTCTCCAGTCCATCTCTATATGTGTTTTACTTTCAGACTAGTGATTTCTAAATGCACTGTCATAATATGTATTTACTAATACATTACATATATACATGCATTATACAACATTCACAAAAATAGAAATTAAAAAATTAGGTAAAGATGAAATAAACAGAGTTTAAAAATAATTTTATGTTATTTTGAAGTCCTGGTCCATGTTTGTTTATTTTGGTAATTCATTTTAATGGCTGTTAAAACGGAAAAAATACTTCACAAAACCTCCAGAGAGAATGTATGTTATTCTTTCCCATGAGGTTGTTATCAATGGTGGGTATAAGTTCACATTTCAAATAACTTTCCTGATAATCTCACTTCTATGCTTTTGTTTTGCCAACTTCCAGTCAGCTCTGATGAAACTGTTTCTCCCCCTCCCTTTTCCCTTTCATATGGTAAATGACAAGGAGCTTTTACTTGATGTGAAAGGGCCAGATTTGCCGTTTTCTTGTTGATTACTTGCGCTTGACTATCAATATCCTGCAGTTTTTTTTGCAGAAAACTTTTAAAATCAGTTGTCACATTTTGAGGATTTTGCATGAATTAGATTAGTTAAAATTAAATATGCTGATCCATAAGTCCGCTTTGCTGGACACCATAGACTGCATTAGTATGAGATGGGATGAAAAGGGCAGGAGAAGCCAGCCCACCCAGCTGACTGGAGTACTGTTTATCTCCTTGCTCTCAGGAAAGTCTGGTTACTACCTGGATGGCTATTTCTGATGGGTGTCTGTTCTGATTGGTTTCTAACTATTCAGAGTATCCTCTCTCCTGCAGGATAATGTACCCTGTACTTTAGAGACCATTGTTCTTGACTATCACTTATTTCATGAGATTAAAAAAAAGCTCACCAAATCTTTGCTCGTCTCAGTTTTAGAGAAAGTGGTGGGGCTGAGTGTGTCACTTTGTTCAACTGTTAGGGCTCTGACCGAGTTCTTCCATGCAGTTACCAAAGACAAAGTGATCATCCATAGTTGGTTCCGACTTCTGAACTGTAGGCTGAGTACGCTTCCTTTTCCAGTTTTGGAGGTAGGGTCAGTTCAATCATTACTTAGCTTGTTCAATCATTATACAAGCTTTGTTATTTTCACATCGATTTTGCTGCAGCAGAATTTTTTGAATATTAGGACCTGGTCTGCCATTCTCTTTTTGATTTGTAAAATTGTAAAATTTGTAAATTTGTAAAATTTGTAAAATTCGCTACCAAAACATGGATATGAAATAATTATTTTTAGATCTGTTATTTTCTGAAAGCTCTTTGAATGCTTGTGAGTATTGTAATTGGGATTTATGAAAGGACTGCCTGTACTGATGAATATGTTTTCCCAGTATAAGTGATGATCTATTACATTAATTAACTTACTAAAATTAAGTTTGGATTTTGAAAGGGTAATGTAAGAAATATTTCTCTGTAATTTTGATGTCCATATTTTATTAGGTATTTTTACTTTTAGCCTGCTTGGATAACTTGTGATTCATAAGAAAGCTACTGATTATGAATGAAAAGTTTTTGAAGGATGTAATCTCCTAGAAATTGAAAATAAATGGGTGTATTCACTTTAATTTTTACAAGTGTAAAACCTAAGTGGAGAATATCTTATATTAGTTGTAACAGTATTCATAAATCACCTGTTTCTTGACTAATTTGAGTTTTTAAAAATTACTCTTTTGAAATGAATGGAATTCAAGAAGTAAATTAGCATTATTTGTCTGTATATAAGAAAATGTTACCTTTGGATGTCTGCAGAACCACAGCCGTTTTATATAAATTGTTTTGCCTTAGTTGTATAATTAATAATGAATATATAATGATCTAACTGTGTGGTTTCAGGATTCATTTGCCAAAAATTGTAAATAAAATGTCAAGAACACAAGCCATGGGAGAATATCTTCAAGAATTTCTCCCATGTCCTTGATGGTCACTGATGGTAATTAAAGCTGTCAGTTTGTCCCTGTGGAGAAGTATAAAAATTATAAATGAAGGGCTGTATTTGGGATGTGGAGACAGTGTGGTCTCTTTTGTGGGGAAGAGGAATTAAAAGACACCCACTATTTCTTAGGCCCTCTGCAGTCATTTGGTCTATCTTGTAAGCACCAGTGTTTAGCTATTTGGATACAGTTGTATGCACATAAGGGCTCTGCCACATTTAACCTGTTTTCAAATGTGACATTCAACATGGTAAAACATGATAAAAGGATGTTGAATTTTTTTTTTTTTTTTTTACATTTTTGCTTGACTCATGTTATTTTTCATGTTCTCTACTTAAGATGCTTGTGACCTTTATCTGTTTCCTTTTATAAGGAGTGGGTTACTCAAAAAGCTGTTAAAAGTAGACTATTTCCACACCTTTCTCTTTGTGCTAAGTCTATGTCTGGGGATCTTGTCTTTAGGGAATGGTAGCAATGTCACAGAGATCTATGACCTCTTAATAGGTCTTGGGAGGGGAAGGCAGGAATCATTCTACACTGTGCCTCAGGGCTTAGTTCCTTTAAACTTCAAGGGATTGGACTGGAACTCTTCACTCCTCCTTTCTTTTGGTTTTACCTTCAGGGGAAATTGATCGATTAGAGGTGATTATTCCACAAACTCTGAACCCTTTCCCCATCTTTGTTCCAACTGGAGCTTCTCAAAGTTTAAAGGGATTGTGTCTCTTGGGTGAACTGTAGAATGAATTTAAGTAGATTATTGGGCAGAACTCTTTGAACACACATTAAAAGTGCTAAAAAATATATTTGTAACAGAAGAAAATATTTGAAGCAAAAGGGTAAGGAAACATTCATTTCAATATAATTATAATGTAATTATATGGGTTATTTTTGAGCAAAAGATTAGCTGTTAGAATGTAGAATCATAGTGCTTCAAACCAAGAAAATAACAGGGTCAGTGCAACAAATGGGCAAATGTTCAAAATCTGAAGGGTGAGTAAGAACCCAATAGGACCAAAGACAATCATAAGAGATTGGGTGTATGTAGGTCTTCTACTAAACATGGCAATATTCTATTAATTGATGGCTCTCCTTCTTGTTTTCTAACTTAACAAGAAAGGATATATACCTATTCTCTTTTGTTTTCTTTGTATGTATAATATATTTGCCTATGGACACTATATCATATATGAAATATATTTAATACCACATCATTTTAATCTCCGCCCCCTTTTGTTTTGTTTTGTTTTGTTTTAAATCTGACTCTTAGACTCTGCCTACTCACGGAGCAGAATTAGCTCCCCCTGGTGACTAAATAAAAACGTAGACAGGATGTTTGGGGCCATGAGCTTCATTAACTTCAGCCTTTAAATGCATAGTTAATATTAGTATGCGTATAGTAGGCAGGTACACTGAACTGCTTTTCAAGTAAAAATTCCAATTAGTCTTGAGAAATGTTGATTTTAATGTCAGTTTATCTATGTAATGAAGACTCATCCATCTTGTGTGGCTTTTTTGGAGTTGTGCCCATTTTGATGACCTCAGACCTCTTAGTTTTCTGCTGTAGGAGATACTAGAATAGACGGTAGATATGCAGATCTCTTGTGAACTAGGAGCTGGTTATAAAAGCAGAAAATAAAAGTAAGAGCAGCCATCAATTTACCTATCTCCATCATTCTTGCAAAATAGACTTATAGAAAAGATTGTCATTGTTAAAAAATTTAAAAAAAAATATTGTTTTAGAAAAAGCACTATTATACATTCAAACACTAAGATATATTGTTTTGCTTGTACCAACAAAACATTTTTCCATTTAATTTATGAATTATTTAAAGTGTATATTTTTATTACTCAGATTGCATTTAAACTTAACTTTTTCTATTTTATAAAACTGTTCCCCCTCATAATTAAATTATCAGGTTGACAGACTCTTGAGAATGCTTTTATAATCTTTTTAAAAAGAAATCTGTCAAATCTATTATATACTTACTATTTCTTTTATCTATTTATTTATTTATTTTGAGACGGAGTCTCGCTCTGTCGCCCAGGCTGGAGTGCAGTGGCCGGATCTCAGCTCACGGCAAGCTCCGCCTCCCGGGTTCACGCCATTCTCCTGCCTCAGCCTTCTGCTTACTATTTCTTATACCTAATTTTATTTTCTATGCAAAGTATTTGCTTTTCACCAGTGTTTTATGCTGGTTATTAAAAAGCCATGTCTTGTGGCTGTATGATCTGATTTAATATTTATATTCAATATTATATATATTATGCATTTAAAGGGAAAGATTTACAAGTTTGTGTGAGAGCTCATATTTGAGTTGCTTCTTTGTTCCTCTTGTTCTGAATAGTTTTCTATACTTTTCTACCCCTCTTTTTTTGCTTTTCTTCCTTTTCCAAGGCCATAGTTTTTGGGCACAAGCCTGAGTCCATTGATTTGTTCATTTCTTTTGTTTTTCCAGCAAAGTGTCTCCCTGTTAGGAGAAAGAATACAATCTTCTAACCTCAATCATTTCTTACCATCCCCTTCTGTGGCCTGCAGAAACCTAAGCGGAGCTTCTCTTGGTGTTATTGATACTATTTTGTCACTTGGCTTGAAGCGATGGTTATGAAGTAGATTAGATGAACACAGTATCCCCTTCCCCCAGTTAATTTCTGCCTCCTTCCATTACCGCTAACTTCCTTCTGCAAATAGTCTGCCTGCCCTTTGCAATTCATTAGTCCCAGTGCCTAGCAAAAGAGCAAAGAACCATGCTTTGCTTTAACTTTTGCTAATGGTCACTCACAGATGGAACTTAAGTTGGTGCCTGACAGCTATATAGTGATAGCTTTCTTCTTATGAACACCAGACTACAACTGACAAGTGCTTAATAATATAAATATTATTATATGGAGTAGATATTGCAGTTTGGCTTAATAAAATGTGAAGTGTATGGCACCATTTCTTGCTACACTAAGAAGACCATCCACAAGTAGTGAAATGAATAGCACCTCCCAGTAGTGTGTTTTCCCAATACCACTGTGCGTTTATCAACAATTCAGTTCAATAAACATCTGTTAAGATCCTACTCTTTGACCAGTAAATCCTGGGAATACAGGTTCCAGGATATTCTGAGAAAAAAATAATTTTGGAGGGGGTGTGGGGAGTGTCATTAAGGCCAACTTGGCACATCGGAGTGGTTTCCTGGAGCACATGATGTCTTTAGTGATGAGCAAGAGTTAGCCAGGCCAAGAAAGGGAAAGAGGTGCTTCAGGTCGACAGAAGAGAAAGAATAGGAAAGAGGTGTGAAGCAGCATAGAATCTGCTGGGCAATTTTATGCCATAGAAAATGTGTAAAATGGAGAATTAATGAGAGAATAAGAATGTATTAGTTATTTTGTATAAAAACAACAGCGATGTATTTTCTCAAAGTTTCTATAGGTCAGGAGTTTGGCAGCAGCTTTTCCCAGAGATCCTAATCCAGAGTTTCTTATGAGGTTGCCACCAAGGTGTCAGTCAGGGCTACAGTTACCTGGTGGCCTCGACGGGGCTAGATTATCCACTCTTTTTGTTTGTTTGTTTGTTTGTTTTGAAATGGAGTCTTGCTCTGTTGCCCAGCCTGGAGTGCAGTGGTGTGATCTCGGCTCACTGCAACCTCTGCCTCCCAGGTTCAAGTTATTCTGCTTCCTCAGCCTCCTGAATAGCTGGGATTACAGGCATGCACCATCATGCCCAGCTAATTTTTATATTTTTAGTAGAGATGGGGTTTTGCCGTGTTGGCCAGGCTAGTCTCGAACTCCTGACCTCAGGTGATCCACCCACCTTGGCCTCCCAAAGTGATGGGATTACAGGCATGAGCCACTGCACCCGCCCTGGGGTATCCACTTCTTAGCGTAATTGCGTGGCTTCTGCCTGAAGACCTGTCAGGGGGCTTCACTGCAAGGGCCTTTCTGTAGGGTAGCTCTTGACATGGTGATTGGCTTTTCTTAGAGTAAGTACTTTGAGAGAGACAGACAGACAGACAACAGAGACAGATACATCAAGATGGAAGCTGCAGTGTCTTTTATGACCTCGTCCTAGAAGTGGCATAATGTTACTTCTGCCATATTCTACTGGTTGCACAGATCAGCTCTGGTGTGTGAGAGAGAATTATACAAAGGTGTGATTACCAGGAGGTAGGGATCATTGGAAGCCATGTTGGAGCCAGTTACTGCAATGAACCAGGAAAGGAAGGCAAGATCTGGAAATGGGGAGGCCATGCCAAGAGCTTAAATTTGATTCTCTGGCCTGCATTTTTCAGACTGCTCTGAGGAACTTCACAGATATCTGCCAGGTAGGGGTGGAGGTAGGGAGTTGAGTTAGCGGGATTCTCCATTCCCTGCAACCAGAGCAGCCCAGGATGAACACTGAAGTCAGAATTCATTTGAGTTTTGAGTTTAGAGGTTTAAGAGTGTTCAGTAATTACTGTTTTAGACAATGGGTAACCATCAAAGATTTTATGCAGGGTAGCGAACACATATGCAGATTAGATTATATTTTGCAGAGTTAGATTGGAGAAGGAACATTGTAGGGAAAGGATTTGAGCTAGGAAGCTCTTGCAGTTGCACTAGTAAGAGAAGGTGGGATCAAAACCAATGCAGTGGTCATAGGGTGGAGAGGGTGACCAAATTCAATAAATATCTCAGAGCTAAAATCATCCAGATGTAGCAATTGATTAGTTGTGTCTCTGAATTCCTCAGCTGTATTGGGTGGCCATCACTCAATACTAGGAAAAATAAAGAAGCAAGATTGGAAGTTAGAATGGTGGGTTCCCTTTTTGCTTATGTTAAATCTGAGGTACTTTTCTGGGTGGAATTGTTTAAAGCACCAGTTGTGTACTTAGGCCAGAACCCAAAGGTAGACATCAGGCCACTTACATACTTTTTTTTTTTTTCTAGAATTGTGATTTAGTTTTCCCTTTATGAGTTGTCTAAGTTTCTCTCCAGCTGTACTCCAACTTTTGTAACACTGTTTCTGATTCAGCTTTTTTTTTTTTCTTTTTCTTTCTAATAAAGAAGGATCTCTTCTTCTCAGATTGATTACTACTTATAAGGCCTCTTGTAGGTGGGATTGTTGCAGCAAGTGGAAATGATACCCTACAAATCTTGTCTGTAAAAGCAGAATGTATAAAGCATTAAGGCTGGCTAGTGTTCTTGTCTTTCAGTATGAGGCATTTTGACACACAAGGTTTAATACCTTATTGAAATCCAGCAAATACAAGCTAAGAAGGGTGCTTTAGTCTCACAGGATTAGAGCATGTAGGGTTTTCTTTCCTTTTTGAAAAAATATACTAAGGTCCATCTCCATGGGAGATCTTATTACTAAGGAATTATTGATTATGCCCACCTTTCTCCCCAAAAAAAGAAATTAACAGACAAATTTAATTTTACTGTTCATCACTTAGAATCTGTGGCCATCTCGTGAATCTTAACAGGGTGCTTTTTTATCTGATTTTCAGACTTGCAGTTTCCCATCATCTCCCTTCGTATTATTTTCATTAAAAATTCCATTAGCTTAAAAAAGTCAATGTAATCATTCAGTAGTAATTAATTCTTACCAATCTTCTAAAGGAGAAATGAATGAACAAAACTTCAAAATGTTAAAATGAGTAAAAAGTGTTGTGTGGTTAATGGGACTGGTAGAAATGTCAGTGTAATGGATAGAGGGGTGGGTTCTGGCAAATGGCTGACTAAATTGCAAATCTCAGTTCTCCCAAAGCTGGTTGTCCTTAGACAGATTACTTAAATGTTTAATTGAAAGTTTCCTTACCTGTAAAGGTGATAACATTGCCTGCCTTTTATGGTTGTGACAAATAAGTGAGCTGGTAGATGTATCATCATGGCAAGGTGCATGGCACACAGGGAAGGGATGTGATAAACATTATATATAGTTAGTGTTAGTATTGTTGGTATTACTAAAGAAGATAGTGTTTCCTTTAAGAGGAACTCACATGGGCCAGGCATGGTGGCTCACGCCTGTAATCCCAGCACTTTGGGAGGCCGAGGTGGGCGGATCACGAGGTCAGTAGATTGAGACCATCCTGGCTAACACGATGAAACTCTGTCTGTACTAAAAATACAAAAAATTAGCCGGGCATGGTGGTGGGCGCCTGTAGTCCCAGCTACTTGGGAGACTGAGGCAGGAGAATGGCAGGAACCTGGGAGGCGGAGATTGCACCATTGCACTCCAGCCCGGGCGACAGAGTTAGACTCCATCTCAAAAAAAAAAAAAAAAAAAAAGAGTAACTCACATGAATCAGATTCCAGATTTGAATGTCTTCCAGAATCCTGAGCTATTTTGAAAGAATTAGTATGAGTTATTATTTGCCATTGCATCCTAAAATTCTTCCTTCTAAAATTCAAAAAGAATTAATGTGTTATTGCTGCTAAGGGTAACTGGCCAAATGGAGGAAATGAAAATTAGTTTAATTGCATTCATTATCGTTTTAGGAAGGTCTTGGTGTTTAACATTCTTTAAATAAAGAATGTTTTAGGAATAAAGAAGAGAGACCCAGTTTCCCAAACCCAGTGAACAAAATTAACATTTTATTCTAAGTTAGTTCTATACAAAATATTAAAAATTAGGACCCTGTCATCAGTTTTTAGCCTGGCATATATAAGAAGATAGTCATGCAATGGATATCACTAAAACATTTCATACTTGTAGCTTATTTATTTAGTAACACAGAATTATCTATGCAACTTTTAGAATGGTTTTAAAAGATTTCTCTAGTTTTATAAATTAGCACAAAATTTAGAAAATATATTAATCTTGGTTTAGTACAATGAAAAATATTTACACCTCATTTTTAGTAGGCAAGCGTAAACATCATGGAGTTCATCTAGCTATAATAGATGTTCAGGTGATCAGTAGTTTGGAAATCATCTGGTCTAAGTGAGTTCATTTATATATGAGAGATTTGTACTTTTGCTTTCTAGGAAAATAGTGCCTAAAGAAGTGCATTTGTGCAACAAATGACCACAAAGATAGCTGCCTGTTTTTGCAGTGCACCAAACATATTAAAGAAATATACTTATAATATATATGTTAGTGTGTTTTGCTATATTCACATCTTTTGCTGAGCATTATGAGGGCACAAAAGAAATATGAGTCATGAAACCTATTGCCTACAATCTTACTGTGCACTTGAGGCAAGTGTAAACACATGTGCAGTATTTGACAATGACAGGTGTACCTGAAAATGTATGTTGCATATGGCAGTATATCATTATATGCCAGAATTGCTAATATGAGTGGTAAATTCTGTGACTCTTCAAAGAAGGGAGTGGCAAGTGTTCACAGGAGCTGATAGGAGAGGTCTTGTGGAAGAGGCTGAAGGTGAGCTCGGCTCAGAGTAATCCTTAGGAAATTAAAAGGAAGGTGGGAGATGGAAGGGAAAGGCAGGCGTTCAGGGTAGAAAATTGCAGATGGGTAAAAAGATCCCAAATTCAAATTCTGATATCGCCTCAGAAAATAATTTCATAAGCAGTAGAATTCTGTCACAGCATTTGCACACTCAGAATATTGAAGAGTTCTCTGGGGGCATTGTGTGTGTAAAAAGTGCTGTAGGTTTGCACGCGCGCACACACACACACACACAAATGAATATAAAGTCAGTTAGTAACCTGGAAATAATAAAAATCTGTTTCACATTAGATTGTCCGATGAGCAGCTTGAAGAGGATCAAGTAGGGCAGAGTTTATGAACAACTGTTGAGAAGTGAGTTAGGTTATGGCAGTTTCAGAATATGCAGAATACAAGAATGTATAAACTACCACATCCAGCCTCTTAATTCAACAGAAATATGTTGAGCCTGTCTCCAAGAAACTGTACTTGATAGTAGCATCTTTTGCCTTAACACTTTTGTTAAAATGTCATGAAGTATCTTCAGATGTAATTTTCATTTAAGTTTTATTCTTACTATGCTATGAGCCTTTGGTGCTTATCAAATGTAAATTTTCTCCAGTGAAGGAAGAAATTACTAGCACAGCCATTAATAGTTTAATGAAAAGTCTTATTACTTCTTAAAATTTATATTTTCATGGTGATTGACAATTGTTAATTAGTTGAATCCTCTGTCTTTGCTCATGAGGTAGGTCAATATTATCTTCATTATAGAATGAGAAGATTGAGAAATCAAAAACTTCAGTGAATTTCCTGAACAACCTATTTCTGTATTGACATGGCGAAAACAAATTGAGTTTACTCTCAGATTGTTTTTTTAGTTAACCAAATATCTTCATGCTGAATAATTGACTATCTCAGATATCTGTTTCTCCGTGTACAGTTAAAAATCCTTTTATACCAAGTGTGAGCTTGGGCCCCCAAAAGTAGATTTGATCTATGGGCTTAGATGTCAAAGGCTGAAAGTAGCATTTGGGTAAATTCACAAGCTAAATAATTGTATATAATAGAAAACCCCAAAATAACAACAGCTTGAATTAGAAAGAAGTTTGTTTCAGGCCAGGCGCAGTGACTCACGTCTGTAATCCCAGCGCTTTGGGAGGCCGAGGCGGGTGGATCACGAGGTCAGGAGTTCGAGACCAGCCTGGTCAGCATAGTGAAACCCCGTCTCTACTAAAACTACAAAAATTAGCCAGGCATGGTGGCGGGCGCCTGTAGTCCCGGCTACTCAGGAGGCTGAGGCAGGAGAATCGCTTGAACTTGGGAGGTGAGGTTGCAGTGAGCCGAGATTGTGCCAGTGTGCTCCAGCCTGGGTGACAGAGCGAGACTCCGTCACACAAAAAAAAAAAAAAAACAAAAAAAAGAAAGAAAGAAAAAAGAAGTTTCTTTTTTTTTCCCCACAGAATTCTAGAGATAAGCAGTCCAGAGCTGGTTTGGGAACTCAGTGGTTCTCTAGGCACCAAGACCTTTTTCTTGGTCCTCTGCTTCCTAGTACGTGACACCATTGTCAAATAGGCTACAAGAGGTTCCAGAGTTCATGTCACCATGTCCTGTTGGAGGTTGGGAAAAGGAGAAGGTAGAAGGGCTAACAGGCCCTGCTACCTGAGTTATTCCCTTTAAACAACCTTCCCATAAGTCCCATATTTTGAGGTATTGATTGTGTCTCACACAGTTAGTATACTTGAATATTTATATTTTACATTGTATAATATTTTGTATTGCTTGTGATTTTTTTCTTCCAATGTCATGTATTATTTAGAGTCCTTGCTAAAACATAAGAGCTTTGAAATTCCCAATATGGGCAGACCTTTTTCTCTGGTTGATAACTTACATTCTTAAATTATTTAGCAAATAGCACATCAAATTTTCCCATGGAGAAACTGTTTTGAATCCAGGGCAGAACTGCAGTCTAAGACTGTGTACTTTATCCACCTTCATTCTTTGTTTTGAATGTGTCATTACTCCTAGAGAGAAAAATAAGGAAACATCTTTATTATAGCAGAAGTGTTTAATATAGCCAAATCAGGCATCTTATGGATATATGACCCCAGAGAATGTTTGCCCAACCATGACATACATAGCACATGAAACTTCTGTGTACCCAACTGACCTCAACACTGTCTTATTTAACCCTGGGAACTCCACTTTCCATGAAAGTGTCGCAAAATATGCTCCATTCTATATGTGTCCTCAGAAATGGAGGCCAATTAATGCAAGACTTGTCGCACACATGCTTTTGGGATGTGATATGTCACCTAGGTGCTAGCATACCACGGCTAGCTTGAGCCATGGAACCACGGAGGTGGTGTGCCCGGGTAAGGACTGTTGTGTGACCCGCCTGCTTCTTTACTGGTGTGCATGTCGTATGCCTCAGAATGCTGCCACACACCCCTTTCTCTCACCTCCTTCTCCACAGCCTTTCCCAGCATCTACAAACAAATGGGTATTGGGAAAAAACCATATTAGATAAGCCATACAAATGAAAAAGCTTATAGAAGCAAGAGCTTTTCAATTGGATTCTGAAAAACAGAAGGTTGGAATGGAATGCTGAAGAATGCTGAAGAATGGAGAGAGCTATCAAGTTCGTGAGACAATTGAGACTCATTGTCACTTAGTGATTTACTGGCTCTGTCATGATTTAGACATTGAACTTCTGACTCCAAGTCCAGTGTTGGTTTGCTACAATTGTTTCATCAAGGTGAAATGAATAATGAATGACACCACAAGCCATTACCCAAAAGCATATTCTGGATGGAAATAATTGCTTATTAGGGAGTTGGTACCCTTGTCTTCAGGTATAGACTTGTTTGTTCCAGAAGTTGCACCACATACTTATCTGTAAGTGAATGGACTCTGCAAACATCCCCTCCTTAACCCCCACTCCATCTCTTTGAGTACTTCTCCGGTCCCTGGCTGCTACCCCATTCTTTGGGAACATACTAAGAGAAAAAGCCTGGTAATTTCTAAGAAGGAAGACTTTCACCTATTAGGGGCTTCTGCCAACAGTGTGAGAGCTACATCGTTTTCCTCTGCTGGACAGGTCATGAGGACAGCATCAGGTCACCATTTTGGCATGAAAGCAGGCTTCGAGGCTCTCAGAACAATTGTTGGTGTTTTTGGAAGTCAACTGTGTGTAGGGAGTGTTGTTCAAAGAGGTAAAATGATTAGCCACTGCCAAGTCTCTTTTTTTAAAAACTTGAAGTTTTTGTGAGTACATAATAGGTGTGTATATTTGTAGAACACATGAGATGTTTTGATACAGGCATGCACTGTGATCAAGTCTCTGCAATTGCAGGCACTTCTCTGCCTTTTGAGTGGAAGGGTACAGAGGGCAGGAGGCTCCTTCTCAGAAGCTTTCTGTCTTTAGTTGTTATACCAGATACTATCTGCATGGTCTGAGTCCTTGTCAGTTTTCCTGCTCTACTGGATATTTTTAGATTTCTCTACTCCTGTGTGAGACCCCATTCCAGTTTTAGATACATCTCTAATGTGTCCCCAGTATATATTCCAGAAACATCATAAAACTGGGTATACATATGATGGAAGAAGAAGTAAGTTCCAGCTGTCAGGGACTCATATTTGCTAATTGCAAAAGTTATGGGTGCTTTCAAAATAGAAGCAAGTTTATAGACAGTCTTTCTCCTATGGCTATTGTATTGTTACAGGATTAAAATGTAAGTCATAGGCAATGATCATCCACCTTTGTGCTTGCAATGCTCAGGAGAAACATTGTTTCTCATCATTGTTTGATGTTTGCAAATTATTAATATGTACACATCTTTGAGGGTGGGAAAGTATTTGACTGAAGAATCAAAGAAAAGAAGGGAGGAGCAGAAAGGGTTTTCAATATAAGCATGTGACTTTTTTCTATCTTTGCTAAAATTAAAGTTAAATATTTATAAGTGTTTTTGAAGAACTTTACTGTTTCTATTAGGTTGATGCAAAAGTAATTGCGGTTTTCACAGTTAAGCGTGATGGCAAAAACCACAATTGCTTTTGCACCAACCGAATATCATAATGTGCAAAGTTTGCAGTGACTTTTTTATTTAAGTTTGCTTTGGTGACACTCTGTGATCTTTCTAATACATCCAAAATATTGAGCTTTTAATAATAAGAGATGGAAAGAGACGCCAACATGAGACTGTTCTCTTGTTTATACACTATTAGATCAAAACATGTATTTTCAAAGTAACCATTTCTATTATATTGTCACTGAGTGTGTATGTGTCTACCTATCATATTGATACAATAAAGTACTATAGGAATTGTTACGGTTATTTATTGCTAGGTAATGAAAGTTAGGAGCTACAAAACAATAACAATTTATTACTTTTATTGCTTTTCAAGATTCTTTGGATTGATTGGTGGATCTGCTTTTCACCAGGTTGATTGGGAGGTCCACAGTGGTCTTACATGACTGGTGCTGGCTGCACCTGGGAGCTCAGACTCAACTTTCCCTGGGGTTGTGGTTGTCCCTTTTCTAACCAGTCCTCTCCACATGTCTACTCTGGCTTTCACAGCATGGGTCTAGGTTCCAAGAAGGAGTACTTCAGGGTCTAAGTTGCAATCTCTTGAGGCCCAACCTCAGAAACAACAGTGATACTTCTTGGTTCTCTGTTGGTTAAAGTAAGCTCCCAGTCCAGGTCAGATTCAAGAGGATGGGAAATAAACTCCACTTCTTGATGGTGGAATAGGAAGGTCACACTGCAGAGGAGCACGTGGGATGGCAGTTATTGTTGTGGTCACCTTGGGAAACATAATCTGCCACTGAAATCAGAGTCTCTCTTATTATCATTTCTTCCAAGTCTACCATGTAAGTTTAATTCATCTTACGCTTTTAAGTGAGAAATAGGAAGCAAGGACTTCTACAGTGTAATTTCTTAAACTGCAGTCGTTTGTTCCCTTGTCGCATGGGTCGCATTTGTAGAGTGGTATGTCCTTAATGTCCTAATTCTACTCTCAGATGTCATCAGGAATCTTTATTTTAAAAGAAGCGTTAGTCAACTCTGGTGGTTTCTCACCCTGACCAGTATTGGGCAATCACTTTATGAAAAAGCTTACAGTGTTGTTCCTCAACATGTTTTAAAACCTGTTACGGGTTTTTTGAATACAGCACAGTAATTGAGTGGTATTTAAAGTATTTGTCTCTTAATGAGAGTACTGTGTAGTTACCATAATCTTGAATTTTCTGATTCTGTTTGTATTCAGCATTCTTCACAGTTACTTTTCCTAACTTATCTTCTTAGTCTATGGAGAATTTTTATCTTAGATAGTTGTCTTGTTCACATTTACGTTACTCACTGTCTTTCGCCGCTGCCTTCCTGCATTGGACTTTGTAGCATGAACATGTTGGAAGCAGTTTAGCTTTTGTTTTGTAAAGTTACATGTTAGTATTCTGTATGGTTTCCTACCCAGACCTCATGTGGCCCAAGCCCTGGTATATGTTAAGGAAAGGAAAGCTGACTTTTCCTGATAGGGATGAGTCAGTTTCCTTCTGCATCAAGATGTTTATACATGGGGGCAGATGCAGAGGATGACAAACCTGGATCATGTGATCTCCAGATTGTTTTTCTTTGCTGGATTTCCACGTGGGAAGTGGTAGGATCTAGAATTTCACTGCTACTGCGCCCAGGATGTCCGCTGTCCAAGGTGTATCCATGTTTGTGGTCTGGCTGCTTGGCAGGGAGCCAATGCTGCATTGTTTTGAGGCATGCTCACTCTTGAGAAGAGTGATGTGATCCTGCTTGATCAAGTGCAGCTGTAGAATGATTTAATTTCACCCTGTGAAGCTATAGGTTTGTTAGTTACAGTTACTACCTGTGAATTGCTTCCAATTTTCACAGCATAAAATAGTATTTCCTTCTCCGGTGATTTTTTTTTTTAAACATACTAATTCTAGTACTAGCCTTTTATTGTGATTATTATTACTGAAAGTACATAGGGCCAATGTAATCCTTAGGTTGGTGTATGATCAAGGAAATCATATAGTGTGCCACTTTCATGACCCGCTGTTCCATTTTTAAAATATAAAGTATGTGGGTAAACTGGATATTGGAGACATCCTTAAAGGGGAACAAAAGTCCTAGGGCTAGAGTGGTGGTCTGCTTCACTTTCTCTTGTGATAGGCAGGAAGAAGGAAGGATGTATAGTGTAATTGCATCACTTTATTTGAGCTTTAAATTTGCTTTGGCAATAGCAGCTAGAGCGAGAGAGATGCCCTAAGGAGCCTAAAGTCTAACCTCAAATTTACTCTGACCCAGTCCACATGCTAAAATACAGGTAGTGTATATCTGAGAGATATTCTGATTGTATGATTTGGTCCAAGGTTCATTAATTGGCAGAGACCTTTGACTAAGACATCATTCAGAAGAACTGACAGATTAAATTGAAAGTATAGTTCAGTGGCTTCTATAAATTTTGTATTTCTTTGGGTGGTTATATACATTTCTTTCTCTGTGATTTAAATGGAACTGAGGACTAGTCTGTGCTCTCTGACAATAGTAACTCAATAGTAATTAAGAAAAGCAATTTTTTAGAATAATGAAAATAATCTATATAACCAACATCAGCACCTTTTCATCTAATGCGGGTGAATAATTGAATATGTTACATGTAGCCCAGGACGTGGTACACAGAGAGTCCCCAGTAAATGTTTGATGAATGAGTAAATGAGTCTCAATTAGTGAATGTACTAATCTATTAATAACTCAATCAAAAAGTCTAAGAATGGGAAATATTTCTATACTAGGATTTCTAAGGATTTATGAAGATTGTTATAATAAAAAAGAAATATTTGAAATTCATTTCAATCTTCTTACAGCAGAAATAAAGACTAAATATATTAATGTCTTAAAAACAGAGTTTTTATCTTACAACTGGTAGAGAAACTTTCTTTCTTTCTGTTTGCACTTTTCCTGAAGGAACTATGGTCCGTGTCTACTCTGTGACCGTAGTATAACAGAGTACATATTTGTCTTCTTGAGGATAGCCATCATTCATTCATTTTCTCTGCTAATAATGCAAACTTTCATAGTATTACGATATTGTTAATTTCTTAAGTCATGCTGCATTTAGTAGTATTCACATTCATTTTCTATATTTTCTTGTGATAAACTCTGTTATAGTCAAAAATTTTCAGAGCGCCCCGGCAATGATTTATTTTAATATCTGCATGAGACTAAATAAATAAGAAAGGATTTAATATGAATTTTTCATGGATTTGCTATAACTTGAATATTGTAAATTGATTTTGTGCAAGCTGTCACAGACCTTCTGATTAGCACGTACTTACTAGAACACCTCTGTTAGCAAAACTGGATTACAAAGTATAAATGCCAGGTATTTGTGCTTATTCTGTTCAGCATTCTCATGAGTTTCTTTACTTATATCTGCTGTGTTATAGATGTTTTGAAAGAGTACCTACCTTAGAGAATGTGGGTCTTGTTTTATGGCCCATTTTAATTCAGTGTGTATATATATGTGTGTGTGTATATGTATATAAAGGGATATGTGTGTGTGTGTGTGTGTGTGTGTGTGTATGGGGAAAATGTATAAAGAAATGGTTGCTACTTATAAGGCTTTACAATTTATGGGGTGACCACACATACACACTTAACAAATACAGAAAAACATAAGACTTTTTTCATTCATTCATTCAATACATATTTACTGAGTACCAGCTATGTACTAGGCACTATTTATTTCTTATACTGAAGATACAGTCTTAAACAAGACAGGAAAGTTTCCTATTTCTTAGGAGCATATTGTCTAGTGATTATGATTAAGCACAGCAAAGTATAGTGAGATACATCCTAGAGAATATAAATAAGCACCAAAATGTATAGTCAAGACATGAGAGCTTAGTGGAGTTCACCATTTTCTAGGATGGCCTGCTTCATGGCAAGGAAGACTTGAACTTGACCTTGAGGAAAAGAAGGTATTTGCAGAGGCTCCCAGCAAGGAAGTTAGATGTGTACGTCAATGTAAACATCCCAGAGTGTGACCTGAGAAGGCCACAACACTCTCTAAAGAATAGTGTTTGTTCAAAGAAAATGCTCTGATTCTCATTCCTGTTCCATATGCACCCACCTATTTCCACAGGTGAAAATCTCAGGACTATCAGCAGTGGGGTTCTATTAGAATAAGTGTGACTGAGTATTTTCGAAGAAACTATCTCAGATCCCAAATCCATAGCAAGTCTAGGCACATAGTGTATTTACTACTTGCATATATGAAATTGATGCTCAAAATGTGCAAAAGTATCTCTAGATAGAAGGATTCAAGCGCTATGGTGTTACTAAAAAAAAATTTTTACAGAGGAGAGTAGTGGCAGATGACAATAACTTCTTTTTGAGGAGTTTTACTTTCTCGTGCCTAGTGCTCCTATCAAGTGGAATATTTTCATCAGGGATGATAGATCTACATAGTCTATTTTGTAAATTTAGAGGAATAAAAGGGAATTAAATAAAATAGACTCTAAGTAACAAGGTCTCACATTGACTAGGGCCATTGAAACACAAGATGAATAAGGAAGTGAATAGAAGGGCATACCTTCAGCTATTTTTCTGTTGTCTGTGATTGTGCAGTACTTTTAACCAAGGTAACAGGGGCTATGATGAAAGTAAAATCTCTTGGGCTTCATATCTGTCAAATTAGCAAAAAGTGTGACAATTCTAAGTGTTGCCACGATGTGGAGTAACAGACATTGCTGGCAGGAGTTTAAATGGATAGAACCACTTTGGGAAAATGGTTTGGCATTATACAGTAAGTTTAAGGATATGTAAACTCTACGACTCAGCAATTTCATATCTCCAAACCCTAGAGAAACAGGTATGTATGGGAGACAGGTGCATGTACATATGCATATTCCTAGCAGCATTGTCTGTGATAGTCAAAACTGAAAACAAACCAAATGTCCAGTAAACAATAAATTGTGCATATTCACATAATAGAATATTTTCTTTTAATGTATTTTATCATTTAAAAATATTTACTTTTTTTTTTACTTTTGTGGGTACACAGTAGGTGTGTATATGTATGGGTTAAATGAGATATTTTGATACACGCATGCAATGCATAATAATCACATCAAGGTAAATGGGGTATCTGTCACCTTAAGCATTTATCTTTTGTGTACAGACAATCTGGTTATACCCTTTTAGTTATTTTTAAACGTACAATTAAATTATTTTTGACTATAATCATTCTGTTGTGCTAGCAAATACTAGGTCTTAATGCATTCTTTCTAACATAATGGCATATTATTAGCAGAGAAAATGAATGAATGATGACTGTCCTAGGGAAGACAAATAACCCCTGCAAATGTCGAGTTGACCCAAGAAACAAGATGACAAATAATACATACAGTATGGAACCACTCACATGGACTTCAAAACTAGGCAAAACTAAATTATACTGTCTAGAGTTGTATACATAGGTGCGATAACAATAAAAAAAGAATGGAAAATCGCTATCACAAATGTCAGGTTAGTGCTTACCTTTAGGGTAGAAGGAATGGGTAGTGATGAGGAGGGGCACTTGGGGGATGTTTTAGTTGCTGACAGTGTTCTATTTCTTTACTAGCATAGTAGTTATATGAGTGTTGTTGTGTTGTTTCTAATTATATCAAGTTGTTGCTTTTCTATATTTTTATGTAGATATATTTCATCAATTTTTTTAAAAGAAGCTATCTGAAAGAGATAAAGGATGTTGGAGATAGCAGTATAGAAAGATTCATGCCCAAATCTGCTCCTTTTTTTTTCTTTTTTCTTTTTTTTTTGAGACAGAGTCTTGCTCTCTCACCCAGGCTGGAGTGCAATGGCACGATCTCTGCTCACTGCAAGCTCTGCTTCCTGGGTTCAAGTGATTCTCCTGCCTCAGCCGCCTGAGTAGATGGGATTACAGGCATGCGCTACCACGCCCAGCTAATGTTTGTATTTTGAGTGGAGATGGAGTTTCACCATGTTGGCCAGTATGGTCTCGATCTCCTGACCTCATGATCTGCCCCACTCAGCCACCCAAAGTGCTGAGATTATAGGCATGAGCCACTGCGCCCGGCTGCCCAAACCTACTTCTTAAGATGTAAGGGAATTATGCAAGAAGTGGACAGATTTACCATGTCCATTTTCATTACAATTGAGTGTAATTTGCACATGGTGAAAGACAGAGTTTGCTACTAGTGTCTAGTAATTTAAAAATGAAAACCTGTTTTTCTAGAGTCAGAAAAAGAGATCCTAGGCCTTTAGAATCAAATTTGATAACTAATTTGTAGCATAATTATTTTCCCATGCTTTATGCATCTTTATTGATTGACGCAATCTCTTGAATTATACCTAGAAGCAAATTGACCAGTGGATCAGCAGAAAATTAACAGCAGGAAAACAAATTAGTATACTCTTCTTATCTAGAGAAATGAAGAAATTTTTATTGCTTTTATCATTTAAAAATCATCTGTGAATTCCTCTTTAAGAGAAACCTTTAATAGTTCCCCAGTAGTACCAGCATTGGAGAGTATTATCCAGTAATGAAAGAGAATGTTAATAAAATCATTTCTTTTATATATTGTAATGGATCAAAGTTGCAACTTCAAAATACCAATGATAAAAATGAACCTTTTAAGATTGTAGGTTACTGCTTGCCAAGGATAATATTCATTAACTAGAGTTCACATCTTATGCTCTGGATTAAAGAAATTATTTGCAAGCAAGTAAGAAAAAAAATCATCTTTAATTTGCTAATCACAAGGCACTACTTTTTTGAAAAAGTATTGTGTCTTAAAAATGGATTTTTAATTTAAATTATGAAGCAGTCATAAAATATCCTCTGGTAGAGGCTTTGATGGTTTACTTGAAGGTTGTATTGTATGCAAGAAATTGTGGAAGCACCATTTGCTAAAAATAAATTGCCAAATTGATTTATTTTCCAGATAAAGCCGTACAATACTATTTAAATACCTAAAATATAAAAATGAACACTAACAAAGCAGCCAACGATTCCACAGTAGAGCATAAAATCTCCAAGTGTTGTGAAGAGTATCATAAATACCTATCTTAAGAAGCTCAATTAAAGTTTGGAAATAATAATTTTGTTGTTAAATCTCTAAAGAGCTGCAATAGTGAGATCACCTTGAGGTAGAATCTAGAAAAGCTAGTTTTAAATATTGTACTCCTGGAGCAATGATTGATTGATTCTCTAGTGTAAATTTCTTGGTAATGTCTGTTTAGAGACCTCTAAGAAATTAAGGAGTGTGTGTGTGTGTGTGTATGTATGTGTACATGTGCAAGCCAGAAAATCTGTTAATGCAGCAACAACCCTTTGTGGAGCCCTCATCTGGGCAAAAGGTAGAGGAGTGTTTACTAATAATCTCTATGTGATGGAAGATAGCTTATGGTTTTTCTTTAATTGTGTGGAATTGTATGTATGATTTTTCTTTAATTATTGATTAAAATGATCACTGAGCAACAGGGTGTCCAGAACTTTTCAGTTGTATTATATTCTGTTATCTCCTCTTTATTTGCCTTCAACTGAGAAAACAAAAATATCGACTTAGGAATAAAGGCAGAATACATATGGGAAAACCATTGGACAGTGGACCCGGAAGTGACCTTGGAGATCATTATATACAGTGGATTCAAACTGTGCTTTGGGGATCTCCGGGGCTTCCTACAGTGTGAGGAGAGCAGAGTGGAGATGGGGCCCTGGGGGCTGGACCCGGAGTTCTACCTCGGATTCAGATTGGGTGGTTTTATGTATCTTGGACTTCCCCTTAAAGTTTTGTTTAAAGAACAAATGAAAACAGCTTGAAAGCCACTCCTTTAGTAAATAATCCCCTCATCTCCTACTTTCATGTTTGAATTAATTGCAGTCCAGTAAAGTTGTAGCTTGTTCAAGATTTCACTGCTGGTAGTGGCAGAAGCAACAACAGAAGCCACATGGTCATGTCTAATGGGGCTGTTTCCCTGATAACATCTTGCTTTCCACTATCTGATCCCACCTACTATGTCTTGTATTTCTTAATGATACATGCCATAATTTCCCACCTTACTAGCCACTTCTCTGTACTTGAGCACAAGCTACTTTTGTGTCATGTCAGGGACACAAAGGAAAACACAGTTAGTCATGATGTTACAAAAAAGCCGTGGGGAGGATTTAAAAATACCAGTGTTGAGAATAATTTGTTGGAAGTGCCCTTTTTGTGAATATGTGCCATTATTGTGCCCTGTAAGGCAACTCATCTGAAATGTAAGTGCTGTGACATGGTACAGATGGTGACTGAGAGACCCAAATCTCAAAGATGAAATGAAATTAGACATTTTTTTCTACCGTAAATCTATGAGATTCACCAGAATAAAGTATCTGACATCTGCGTCTGCATCACAGTTTGATACGGGATATAGCAAAAAGTGGGAAACTGGCGGGTGACATGTGTAAGTGTTGGTAGGCATGCTCATTTGACTTCATTCAAACCAAAGACTTGCCCTGTGTTTTCCAGGGCGGAAAAATAATATGGGGTAGTTTAAGAAAATAACTTTGGATAACATTTTTTCTTCTGTTTTTTTTCTCCCTACTTTTTTTTTTCTTTCAATAAATATTCATAGAGTGCCTATTATGAGCCAGATATTTTCAGGTACTAAAATATTTCTTGTACCAAAAGAAGTTAAAAAGATGATTTTTTTTTCTTGGTGCAATGATTGGAACTTCCAAATGACTGGGATAAGGATGTCTTAAATCGTGACAACTTTTCAAGCCTAGTTGCATCTAGAGAGGTTGTTGATTATTGTATTCTGGAAACTCAAAAATTCTACTGTTTTTCTCCAGTTTTCTCAGTTGAAAAATAGGAATACTACTTGTGGAGGCTTATGTTGTAAAAATAATTGCAAATATAGTATGCCGAGGGCTTGGTGAAAAGGGTGGCAGACGTCTACAGAGAGTAGAATTGTCTGCAAGATCTGTGGCATTTATTGACTCAGGGATCTTTGGGTGTTTGAATGCAAAACCCAGAGAGCTGACCTGTATTTCTCCTGGTGGAAGATGAGCCTCACAATTCAACTAACTGCTTAGGAGGAAATTTGGCGTGCTATGAATTAAGTATACATTATTGTAATCCTGTATCTGAAGCTCAAATTCATTACTTACTCTTATGTAGCTGTGTTTAATTCCACTACCTTTGCCTATGAGTGACAATATCAAGGGATATTCTCAAATAAGATAGCCACATTCAGACATTCCACATGAGGATTTGGAAGGCTTTCCTAAGCAAAAATGCTGACATGGAACATTTATTCATTTTGTTGCATTTAATTGATATCTTTTCCAATTGAGTGTAGAAATGTTCACTTTAATGTTTACACTTTTGTATGTTTTTACTTTAGATGGAGGGTAAAATAGAGAAATTGATGCCAGCAGTGGACAATTTTCAATGAGAAGAATTTCACTCGGGCATTATTTATGGCCACATGTAAAAGAAACAACCTCCATTTTTTATCATTCAATTATATCTTGGTAGAGTTCTGCACTGGAGCCCCAGTCATTTGGCAAGTGTATTAATAGTTTTGGTAATGTGACTAATGCCAGTCCTCTGTAACAGTCCTCTGTAAAAGTTCCATCACTGGCCTTTCCTCAGGCACCCCACAAAGCTTTGTATTTCATCTAAATCAAATTTTGGGTATCATAAACAAAATGGAGTACAGTGATGGAAATGAATTCATTTATCCATCCATCTATCCATTAATTCATTTGTTCATCTTTTCATTCAAGAATATGGCTTACTATCAGCTGGGTGCGATGGCTTACGCCTGAAATCCCAGCACTTTGGGCGGCTGGGTGGGTCTCTACTAAAAATACAAAAATTAGCCAGGCGTGGTGGTGAGCACCTGTAATCCTAGCTACTCAGGAGGCTGAGGCAGGAGAATTACTTTAACCCGGGAGGCAGAGGTTGCAGTAAGCCAAGATCACACCACTGTACTCCAGTCTGGGCGACAAAGTGAGACTCCATCTCAAAAAAAAAAAAAAAAGAACATGGCCTACTGTGCATCAAACACTGAACGTCTACTTCAGTAGAAGCAGAAATTACTCCCTAGTTAAAATTTGGTAGCAAACAGTGGTATCAGCACCTCCCTGTCTACTCATTTGCAGTTAGTACTCTGGGCTCCCAGCAAGGGGCCCAGGAATAAGAGCATAGAATGTGTATTTCACAAGTGTTAGTGCTTGGAATGATTGATGAAATTTAAATTTGGAATAAAACACCAGCTTTCTAAGGTGTTTATAATCACCTAGATAGTCTGATATTAACCCTTAGATCAATTTTGGGGAGTAAAGAATACAATTTGTCTTTCAGAAGAAGGCCAACATCTAGGTTAGAAGGTTCTGACTTTTAAGCTGCAGTTCATCTTGATACTATTACTAATCAAAGCGCCTTCTTCAGTTACTGTGGATGCTTATAAACCGCAGACTGCGTGCAGTTCATCAATTTGGCTGCTTCTCCATAGCTGCTATGAAAATTGCAAACAAAATTGCTTTTCATTTTGCTTTGACAGGCAGTTTTAATTTTATTCATCATTTTAGCAAATTGTATAACATTTCAGTTGTTCAGTTGTGTGCAGCATTGCTTTTTGTCTTTTTTTGCACTGTATTTATGCCAAAAATATGAAAACAACAATAAAGAAGGGACCAATAATAGCATGTTGTAGTAAAAAGGGCTTATTAAAAGGATATTTTCTGCCTGGGTGAAAAACTTTCTTGAACACGTCATAAATAGTTTATAACACACAGAGCTACACTTTTATTGTCTGTGGAAGTTGATTGTCTAGATAGCCACATTTTTAAAATTAAAAAATAATTTTCCCCCCAATTTTGACTTTGTTTTGTTTACTCAGACTCTTTCACAGCCTAATTAGACAATGACTATCTATCTGAAGTCATCATAAAGACCAAGTAAATCTTGGACACACAAGAGAGTTGGGGGTAAGTGGGGAACGTGTTGATTAGGGAAAGATGGAGGAAGCACATAAAGATTTATCTGATAACCAAGTATATACATTTTCATTTTGTAGAAAAATTACTAATACCATCACAGCCAATGCACTGGTTTTATGATGTGCTTCCCGAGCTCTTCATTGTAGTTTCAGCAATATGAGAAGCCCTGCAAGCATGCAATAAAAACAGAGCCGACTTCATGCTCGCCTTCCTCATTGATGCCTCTTGCACAAGGCAAGTTCTGTTCGCATGATCACCGAGGACTGGTGGCATGCTCTCTAACCCTGAATGTGAAGGGATTGGGGAGGGAGGAGAATACTTTCTGCCAGGGATTTAAAAGAAAATAATGTTTATTCACAATACTTTTTAGGACCTAAAGACTTTTATTTAAGATTTACAAGATTGCTGGTAAGGATGATTCATAACCGAAGTCCAGTTTTCCTTAGGGATTAACCACCATGGTTTGTTTTTTGTTTTTCTAGCATAGCAACTGAATTTCATCATTCATTTTGTCATTTAGCAATAGAAGACAACTTCACCAAAGAAGCTCACAGTACGAGTAAAATTGGAAGTAAATGGAAGCCATATGTTGTTGCTGTAATTTCCAAGGTTAAAAAAAGCTATAGTTTTGGCTATTACCTTTTATTCTAAGTAGAAGGAAAGTAAAAACAAAATGAAAAAATGCTTTTATTATCAATAGCCTTAAGTTTTAGAAAATATATTTATTTTGTTAATGGCAGCATGAAGAGCTCATGACCAAAGTGTTCGGAGCAAGGCTGATGTCTGGCAGTAATCCATTTCTTAACTTATGTACAACTGTGGAGTTATTAATGCTAGTCAGGTTATGTGCAAGGATTCAGGAAAATTCTTTATTCCTCATTGACTCCTGACAGTTATTGTACCTAGGAACTGGGTAACGTGTTCTGAAGTGAGCAATTATGGAAATGTTTACTTCACTGGCTGCATGTAAATGTGTGCAGAGAATGTACCAGAATTTTTCCTTGGGGGTATTTAATTCTCTCCAGGGCAATGAAAATCAAATGATTTCTTTCTTTTTTTTTTTTTTTTCAAAGCTGGGTTTTTTTTTTTTTTTTAAGTGTTATAATGCAGCTGAATAATGATGAATACAGTAGAGGAAAAGGAGAGGGAGAGAGAAGAGGAAAAGAGAAAGAGTGAGCTACCAACAGATCTGGAAAACACATTTCCCTATGGAAGCTAAAACCTAAAAGGCAAAAGTTGAGGGTAAAGGTGGACAGAAGGCTAGCACTGTCAGAGACTCAACTTTGCTGGGGAAAATGAGAAAAAATGACTACTCTCATATTCTGCAGTAGTACAGTGGTGCTTGTAATACATTTATCTTTGTAAGAACTTAAGCAGTTGGCTCAGTATTGTTCACATCGGAGGGCATCACATTTGCTTGTTAATTAAATGCAGTATCAGTGCTTACTGTCCCTGAACAGTTGGGGGAGAAATCCAGATATGTATGCAGAGTTATGAAATTTCCATGGATGCAAACGGATTTTGTGCACATCACACCCGGATCATTGGATGGTGCCCAGTAGAGGTTCTTTTCTTTCCCTGGTACCTAGC
>NW_022681464.1:30616378-30723878 GCF_009764315.1 Trachypithecus francoisi
CCTGTCCATTACACAGAAAGAGGTACCAGCTGCTTCCTGCACAAAGCAGGCACGCTGTGGTTAAAGTCATTCTCTGTACGTTTAATGCATTGGAGGAAAGTGTTTTGTACTTAAGCACTTTAAGTATTAACTGAAACACTTGAATCTGGCTCCCTAAAAATTTTAAAAGCTCTTTTATCTCTACTCCACGTGGTGCCTTTCTCTTAGAAATCTTCTGTGTTCTTTGCTGTCCTTGTCAGTCTGGGAAGTGCTTTATTCTTGCTGGATTTTTTTGTTTTGTTTTTCTTATTTGCAGGTGTCCCTGGTAAAGGCCTAAAGGAAAAAAAAAATCAGTAGGATTTTTTTACTAAAATAATATTTCTATTTTAGGTGTGGCATTTTGTATATAATTTAATTTAATTTTTTTAGGCTTCTGACTAGGCCTTTCAGAAAGATCCCTCTGATGCCCTGTCACATTTGGGATGGAATATTGTTTTTGGCACATCCACATTGCCTTTCATTTCCCTGTCCCCACCATGCACTGCCCCCTCCATGCGTGAGCGCTCACTTTATTACCTGTGTACTTGGCCAGCCGGATGGAGTGCCGCTCTGCGGACTTCCTCTTTCCAAACACTGTACTGTGTTATTCCGACACCGGGTCCTGCCTCCCCTAAGACTTGGGTGTGAAGGACTAGCCTGAACTTTGCTCCCTGGTCTAGTGGCCCGAAGCACTGGTCGCAAGCTGCCTGGCTTTCCTGTGGTTCCCATGTGCGTGTTTCTCACCCTGCTTCTCCCCAGTCCTCTCTGGTCCTCCTCCTCTCCTTCATCTCAGCATCTGCCTCCCACCCAAGTTCTGCCTTCTTACCTGGCTCCAAAGGCAGTTGATCTCCCCAACCCCCCAAAACAGTTTTGGGATGTTTTGGAAGAAATACCAATACAAGTATTTCGTAGGTGCCCTGTGTTCTCAATTTTACCTTCTGAACTCTAAAAAGTTTAGGAAATGGAGCAGAGGAGTTATTTTTTGGAATCTTTGGAGATTCTTAAACAGAATTTTCCTATAATTATAAACCAGGGACAACTTCCTAACAAAATTACTCCTTTTCTCAGGAAGGGTGCAAAGAGTATTTTCAAGAATCTGAAAAACAGGATCCTATTTTTGAACAAAAGACAAAAACCTTTGCCTAGGATGTGAGAGGACTTTTTTTTCCTGCTAGTTTTAGGCCAGCAGGATTCTAGTAAATGCTGATGAAGTACTGCCTGTGATTCCTTCCATTATTTTTGACCGCATGCTTTATTCTAGCCACCTGCCTGATCAGATACTCTAAACTGCACTGGGCAGTCAGAAACCTAGTCTTTTTGGTAAGATTGTGTGTCATCGCGTTTATGGAAGGCAAGTCACATGGCCTGAGCACTATTTCTAGCTCCACCTTTTAATAGTCACGTGATTTGGGGAAGTTGCTTAACTAACTCTTTGTGCTTCTGTTTCTGTAAAATGGAGCTACTAATAGTCCCCTTCCCTTAGGGTTCCCTTAAGGAGTAAAGGAGATTATGCGTGTCAGACCCAGTGTGAGTTTAGAACATAGTGTTCAATGACTGTTAGCCATGATTGATTGTTACTATGTAGAGTAAGTCATTCTTAAACTTTCATTGTTTTCCACAGTCTACATTACCAGCACACGCATTCTATGGAACAAACGTCTTGACTTGTGATTTGGGTCAGCAAACTTAATTTGGGCCAAAGTTGTACTTTAGTTAGAGAGCAAGACCCTCCCACTTGCCTTCTGTGTGCAGGAATGAGGAGGACATTTCCTTTCTCAGTATTTGTGTTGAATAACAATAACAGGATCAAAGTAGGTTTACATCAAGAATAATTTCCTCGCATGTGTTTGAGATTGCTTCTTGCTTTGCTTATTATTTTCTAGTCCTGGTTTTCTATGAAAAAGTTTCTGCAGATGAAGTACCACGCAAGACCAATAAAGCCGTAGGTGCACAGGAAATTGAATGGTTGTGGAACACTAATTTACATATGTCTGGACTCTTCACCCCTAAGTCCGTTGTTCGTTGATAGGATAATAAGAGAAATTTCACAACTGAGAAGTAGAAAATGAGGGCAAGACAGGTATAAGGATTGATTTGCTTAGAATGAATATAAGCAAGGAATTGATAGTATGGGTGGAAAGGGATTTGGGTGAGAGAGAGACTGAGACAGTATTAGAAGCCCTTGTCATGAGCCTTTGTATTTAGGTGATTGAATCTTTGGTTTATATTAATATATATTATCCTTGATCAATCCTTGACGTGAATACATTTAAAAAAAATGTATTCGTAGAAGGCTGGGAAAATCCTGTTCCTCTCAATGGGACAACACCATTTACTTTTGCTTTTAATTGTTTTACGGAGAAAAGAATTGATCAGAAACAACTAAGGGTGATACCAGCATTTATGTGTTATCCTTCTAGTTTGCCCATAATCTCACAAGTACTGGATGTGGGCTATACTGTCCTTTCCTTCTTTGTTTCTCACTTTGAAAGAAGCCTGGGCTCCTTCAGAATCCAGTGGTGCTACATGTAGTTCTGGGTCTGACTTGTGTATGTGTCTGGGATTGAGTAAAGTATAGACTCTCATCAGGTAATGATTATTGCATCTGAAACAGAAAAAAGGAGGAGATACAAAGAGACATTAGAAAGAAATCTTGCTCTCTCTTTTTTTATTTTTATAATTTTTACGTCCCTTCCCAATGCTGATGAAAACCAAGAGAGGGTGTGTTTCTTTCTTTGTAAAAGTGCCTGAGTGTGTGTACTTAAACAGAATTGTGGTATGCCTTCAGCGACAGCGTGGGCATTTCACCTTCACATCCGCCACTTCACGGTGCTGGTGTCTGTGTTTTGTGTAGACATTTGAGGCATTTCCCTGGCATTTGCTTCTATTATTTTCAGGACTGGGAGTGTCTGAGGCAGGAGGGCCATCTGTCAGGGCTGTGGAGCAGGGATGAGGGGAAGTCAGCGTTTGGGTGGTGACGGTAGAGGAGCATGGAGTGTGACGTTCTCCAAGGATCCTTCCAGCTCTGAGCCTGTGATTCTGTGAAATAATTTGGCCCTAATGTAGTGCCAGGGACATTTTTTTGAAACCTAATGTGATATCATATCTTTTATCAATATATCGTATCACTGCAGTTTGTGACATTATGCTGTAAAATGCTAGGCCATAAAAGCCTATAATTTATAAGGCTATATTAGGTACTTACTTTATGTATTATAGCCTGATAGCCTTGTATTTCAACATTGCCTATCATTTATTCTATATATAATTCCATGGAGGGTTCTGGTGACATTATAAACCACAAAAGCAGAGCTCAAGTGGTTAGTCATTAGAACCCCAAGATAAAAATACCTTGTATTACATTATTCAGTATTTATTATTTCCTGTAATGTGAAGTTAAAACCCTTGCATATGAAACATTTTTCTATTTACATTCCACATCACAGCATTCATATACATGTCAATCAGAAATGCTCTGATTGAATACCACATCACAACCGTATGTAACCTTTTGTTTGAAATGTATGTTTGTTATACAAGGATGTGTTGTCCATCCCTCTGCAAAACAAGTTTTTCCCCTGGCTGGTTGTCAAAGACGAAATTCTGCTGCCCATTCGTTGTGGAGTTTTTTGTTGTCTGTTAAAGAGAAGCCAAGTACATTTGTTTTTGAATGAATTTTAAATCATTCATACAGAGCTTCGTCAAAAATAAATACTCTATGAAGCTCGTTTACACACAAACCACTGTAGTATTTATTGGTCACAGGCCAAAGGCTGTAGTTATACTAACATATGTTGAAATGCATTAGATCATTACTGTAGAATGCTGTAGTATATTTTTATAAGTTGTCTGAGTGTCCAAATTAATTCCATAATAAGTCTGATTGATGTAATCCTCTTATATAAAGTTGGTTCTTATTGTATAAACAATGCCACTCTCTCTCCCATTCTTCACCTTCTTCTTCACTACTCCTGTCTACCTTTTCTGGGACATTTTGATTATAGAAGCCATGGGTGGCATGACAGATTATGGCAACAGTGCATATGGTATATTTCATTTGATTTCAGAATTAAAATTAAGCTCTTCCTTCTGTCTTCCCCCACCAGTTTCTCCACAATTTGGGTAGCTTTTCCTTGAGATTTGCAGAGACTAAAAGTTTAGAAAAAGAGAAAGATAACCAAAAGTTAATAAAATAATGGAGTTATGAAGTACCTGAAGCCAATCTACTGTAAAAAATGACCTGTTTTATGGCATCACTTTATAATAACTATTCACAGTGGTGAGCAAGTCTGTAGAGGATCCATGGTTATAGTCATTTATTATTTGTTAAAAGTGGAGGAAGAGAGGAGATTTTTTTTTTTTTTTAAGAAGAGGAGGAAAAATTAGAAGCAGCAAGCTGACTGCTTTCACTTTAAATTACAGCGCAATTTCTTTTCTAGCCAGCAAGTGACTTGAAAGTATTGAAAGATAAACAACCTGAGCAAGGGCCTTGGATTCTTGCCATATGCTAGGATCTCAATTAAGGGATGAAATTGCAAGATACTCTTCAGTTTTATCACTAGCGAGGCTGGGTTCTGTGGGTCAGTAAAGCAGGCAAGAGTGGCAGCTGTTCGAGGCATGGGCAGAGCTGGTAGAGGGTCGTAACTACCTGCATTAGCATTAATGGGACTTAGCAGCACAGATCCCTACAAATGGAAGAACAGACTCCTAAAAAGGAAAAGTGGGTAGAGAGTGGGGGTTAACTTTACTTGAATCTCCTCTTTGTTGGAAATACTTGTCTCTTTTTCTTTGTCATGCGCTGAGGCATTTACTAATGAGTAAGTAACACGAAAAATCACAGATGAAAGAACTTGGATTCTCAGTAGAGGACTGAGATTTTAAGTGCTATTCAAAATACAAGTTGCAGGGAATATTGGAATTACCACATTTTTGGGTACATGAATAGCGATTCTCTCCATTTGAGCACTAATTTGCATTGCCTGTGCTGTCATAGTTTGCTGTGGCACCATTTTCTCTAAGTATTGCATTATTGACTTAAAAGGTGTCATTTTCCAAATGATGGAGGCAAGGAAGTACATTTTCCTTATTTCATAATTTGCACACAGATTGAAGAAGACTTACCATTGTCACAAAATTTGGATATGATGGATCTTGTATTTTAACTGGATTGTGGGTGTAGGGAAATCTACCAGTACATTAATTTTAATGGAAGATTGTGGCATCCTTGAAAAATATTTTGAAAGTTAAGTCATGTTAATTCTCTTTCCTATTTCCTCCTGTTTCTTAAGGCCTGATCATCTTTGACTCCTTACTCTTCTGTGCCATCAAGGATAACTGTTAATTCAAGCTAATTTTGGCTTTAGTAATGTTTCTATTTAGTATGGTGCTTTTCACCCATAAAAATATAGTGCAGATGTTAACTTACCTGATCCAGAGCTGAAACTAAATAACTTAGTGAAATGCTAATTTTCTTTTAGGTGTGTTCCTCGTAGAAAGATAAGGTAAATGACATGAAATATACACACACAGTCTTCCACTGAGCCTTTGGCACTCAGGTATCTGTCAGTACAATTATTTATGCATATTTTACTTCATAGTTGAGGGTCCAAGTCTCACTTTGATGTGACTCCACTACTGATGTTTAACTTAAAAACCCAAGTTAGATATATGTAGGGTTTTTTTTGGTTTTTTTGTGCCCTAGGCTTACCTTTCTCTTACTTCCTATATATGAAAAACTAGCTGGTTTGTGGCAATAGGAAAGGAAAGTAACATTGTTTTAAAGCCAGATTTTGCAGTGGCGAAATGAATAAGGAAATATCAAAAAGTTGTAATATTTGATGAGCTTTTACTCTGAATAAACATATAATGATTATATTACCTTTTTTAGACATTCTGATACAATAGATACACTTTTTTGTTTGTTTGTTTGGTTTTTTTTTTTTGAGACAAAGTGTTGTTCTGTCACCCAGGCTAGAGTGCAGTGGCATTATCTCAGCTCACTGCAACCTCTGTCTCCCAGGTTCAAGCGATTCTCCTGCCTCAGCCTTTTGAGTACGTGGGATTACAAGCATGTGCCACCACATTCGGCTAATTTTTGTATTTTTGTAGAGATGAGATTTCATCATGTTGACCAGGCTGGTCTCAAACTCCTGACCTTAGGTGATCCACCCGCCTTCATCTCCCAAAGTGCTGGGATTATAGGCGTGAGCCATAGTGCCTGGCCTGATGTAATAGATACACTTATTAATGATAATATCCAAACCCATTTAACTTTCAGTTTAGAATTAACCATCACAGATTGTGTTTTGTTCAATGTAAAATTAAGGTGAACTAAATATATCTGTGTTAATACGACTTAACTGACTTCTTCACAGACATAAACTAGAAAGTGATGTACCCATATTAACGAGGCTTTGGAAGGGGCAGTGTAAAATTGAAGTGTAGGATGTGCCTTAAAACACAGTTTGGTTTCAGGGAGCTCTCTTTTCCTTGAATTAGGCAGGCAGCATTAATGCATTATGCTCCAATGTTCAGGGAGGTAGGACCCCTAAGTACTTCCTTTGCTGTCCAAGTATCCATTCTAAGTGAGCTCTTTCTCTCTCTGCCTCCATGTATTCAGCATTAAAGTGATATTTTACATTGCTTAAAAATTATGTGAGTGTTTGTTGCTGTTGTGTAGGAAGGAAATAAATCACGGGCTTTTGTGGGATTTAAAATTCTTCCCAAGAGGAAAGAGCTAATATTAAGGCCTTCACAAGTGGGATTAATTTTGTATATCTCTCAGGAGTCTATTGGGTATTATATTTATACATTATAAAATGTGTTTTGATATGCCTTAAATTAATATTTTTCTATTTGCAGGGTGAATGTGAAGGTAGCACTTTCTGTCTGGGGTGGGTGGAGGGGGAGGAAGGGTAAGGAGAGAGAGAATGATGAAGCCCTTCTTTGCTGTGCATAAGGGCATGCATACTTTTGGTCTAATACTGATCATTTTCTGTGATGCCCTGAGTAGCCTCACAGGCACAGTTTATCTGTATGGTGGCACCAAACAGAAAATTTCTCTGCTTTTTCCACTATCACTGTTCAAATTTTACCTTTATAAGTTAGCCCTTAAAAGGAAGCTCTTTTTGCACATGGTGCCAGTGGCCGATTGCCAAACTTTGTGCTTCTCCACCATCAATAGCAGCTTCCCTGGACGTCTTTTAGCAGATGCTGTCAACTCGTCACCTTTCTCTCATTCCCCTCACACTGCCTTCATGGATCACTGAGTATGCTGGTGCTCATGTGTCAAGGGGAAGGGCACAGCTGCAAAAAGGGTCACCCCTGGAGGCCCAAGCTTCCTGTCTCCGTGGTGTAGGCAATCCTGGTCAGTCTAGCCCTGTGACCTCTTTCCCCTTCCTTTCCTTAGATTTGTTTGGCAGGAAAGCCCATTGGCCCCAGTGCAGAACACTAAACCTTGGCTGATGGGGAGAAGGAAAGAGGGAGGGAGCAATCCCTGAAAATGTAGTAGCTTGTCATCATGTGGATACAGTGTGGGTAATCAAAATGTGTATTTTGAAAGTATGATGTGTTTCTTGCTGTCTGGTTAATAATCTTTGTTATCTTAAGAGTAAATGGGTAGGCGTGCTACGCATAATGTTATTACCGCATGAGTGGGTGCCCGGATGGTCAATAAATCAAAGTGTAAAGATTCTGTGCATTTGTTTTCATTTGTTCACTAGTTTGTGTTCATCTTAACGACTCAGCCAGCTATAGCTCTATATTACAGTAAAACATGCTTATTTGTCCCCCTTTTAGTGATGTCCTTGGCTTCACCTTCCTATTTTTTTTTAAAAAAATTTGCTCCATAAGTTGTATTGGGAGAAACGTTAAGAGTTCATCCTTTTACAAAACCTCAATGACGTGATAGAAAGGTTTATTCAAATGCCTGTCATATTCTTGCAAGTTTTATCGCAGCAGGATCCAGTGGCCCCACAAATCGGCAGGAAATCCACTGTAAATTTTTCAGTACCTTGATGATTGAGTGTTTGCACTATAGCAAGTTTTTTTGGCAATATTTTATAGGTTGGATAAGGAATTTGTTTTGAATGAAAGCCCAGATAAGGTTTGTAAGTTTTTTTCTTTTTCTTGCTTATTTCTGTTCCCTCCACCCCCTTTGGGGATGAAACATTTTTTTTTTCTCTGTACTCTGATGCTTAGTCAAGCAGTAGGATATTGAGGTACTTGCCATGCCTGATGGTCATAAAGTTAAATATACAACAACGAGGAAGGAATCTAGGGGACAAGCCATAAGTCCCACAACATACTTTAAGATACTGTAAATATATTCAAATGACAACTCTCCCATCCACTAGACACAACATCTTATTTCATTCTGTAAACAAGTCTGAAGAATGCCCCAAGAATTGTACATTGAATGCCTGGCAGTATGCAAGTATTTCTTCATTATTCCAAAGTACCTGCCCACAGCAGTGTCATAAATATGAGTAGATTCAGCTATATTGAACTTTGTTACATTTTCCTTCCAATGAGACTATCCCTGTTTCCATTTTGTTGTGTTGGTAGATTCTCCCTTTTTCTGTAATATATAATCTTTAGAAATACCTGTCAATGAAATTTTATTCATATGCCGTTCACCTCTAATAAATACCGGATATCTAATTGTTTTCAACAATATGGTAATAGTCTGCATTTTATATAGTTAGATAACAGCACAATAACAACTTACCTGATAGTCAGCCGACTCTGGGAGGCTTTGGTCATCAGATCCAGAAGTTAGAAGAGACCGCCTTCTGCTCATGTAACATCTACATAGGACAGTATCCCCAGTTTCCCTTAAACCCAGCTGAAGTCACCACCATGACTACTGACCATGTTGGGGAAATTCTTGTGGGTATGCTGGTTCCTTGGTATTCCTTGAATAAGGACATTCCTTAACAGCAAAGGAATCTCCTCACTCCAGGATCAATAATTCTTATAGCAGAGACTCGGGAGGCCAAAGTATCAATGTGTCTGCACCGTGGAAGAAGGTTCTTCCCTTGCTCTCTGGAAGTGAAGAGATACAGCAGATAAGGGGAGGCAGATTCCACATTTAAATCTTCCACCAGCTACCTCGAAGCTTGCCTGAGTTGTTTAATTTTTCTGGCCCTCAAGTTCTTTGTCTGTGTGATGATACCTTTGAACTGTTAGGACCCTTTCTACCCTGAAGTTCTGTGGTTCTACCTAAACTTTAAAAAATTCATTTATTATTAATAATAGAAAACTCTACTTATCCTAACTGCAAATTAGCCATTATGGACAGGTAGCAGATTTCTTATAATAAGGCCTGTACAAGATGCAACATTGTGATAGAAACTTTTAGAAAGTGAAACAACCACTCCTAGCTAATTTTAAAACATGATGTCTTAGGAACAATCCATATATACTAAGTAGTTGTAACAAATATTTACATAATACTCTCTATGTTCTACACTCTAAGTGCTATACATACCCTTTTAGTAATCTGATTTAAGTATTATTATTATTACCTTTTTACAGATGGGAAAGCTGCAGATCGGAAAAGTCAAGTAACTTGTCCAAAGTCATGTAAATAGTGAATGATGAAGCTCGGGTTTCAACTTAGGCATCCTGCCTCCAGATTCCATGCCCTTAACTCCTATACCAGGTTCCTTCTCAAACAGCCATATTTGTCTTTTGTTTTCCTGCTGCTGCTACTGACATTGATGATTGTGAAAAGAAGTTTGAACTTTTAAATATCTGAATATATGGAATTGGAGTGAGGGAAGCTATCCAGTAGGGCTAGCCTGCTTATATTGTGATTGTGTATCAAAATTTGTTTTCTAGCACCTTCATCTTTTAAAAGTAAATGTTACAGAGATTTAAACTTTCTTAAGTTTTTTTTGGAGACAGGGTTTCACTCCCGTCACCCAGGCTGGAGCACAAAGGAGCGATCTCGGCTCACTGCAACCTTCGCATCCTGGGCTCTAGTGATTCTCCTGCCTTAGCCTCCCAAGTAGCTGGGCCTACAGGTGCATGTCATTGTGCCTAGTTAATTTTTTTTTGTTTTTCGTACAGACAGGGTTTCGCTATATTGCCTGGGCTGGTCTTGAACTCCTGGACTCAAGTGATCCGCCTGCTTCTGCCTCCCAAAATGCTGGGAATACAGGTGTGAGCCACCAGTTCTGGCCTAAACATTATTAGGATTTACAGTATTTTTTTATTATTATATTTTAAGTTGTGGGGTACATGTGCAGAATGTGTAGGTTTGTTACGTAGGTATACGTGTGCCATGGTGGTTTGCTGCACCCATCAACCCGTTGTCTACATTAGATATTTCTCCTAATGCTCTCCCTCCCCAACCCCCCAACCCTCCAACCCCCAACAGGCCCCGGTGTGTGATGTTCTCCTCCCTGTGTCCCTGTGTCCTCATTGTTCAACTCTCGCTTATGACTGAGAACATGTGGTGTTTGGTTTTCTGTTTCTGTGTTAGTTTGCTGAGAATGATGGTTTGCAGCTTCATCCATGTCCCTGCAAAGGACATGAACTCTTTCTTTTTTATGGCTGCATAGTATTCCATGGTGTATATGTGCCATAGGTTCTTTATCCAGTCTATCATTGATGGACATTTGGGTTGGTTCCAAGTCTTTGCTATTGGGAACAGTGCTGCAATAAATATATGTGTGCATGTGTCTTTATAGTACAATGATTTATAATCCTTTGGGTAGATACCCAGTAATGGGATTGCTGGGTCAAATGGTATTTGTAGTTGTAGATCCTTGAGGAATCGCCACACTGTCTTCCACAATGGTTGAACTAATTGACACGCCCACCAACAGTATAAAAGCGATCCTGTTTCTGTTCATCCTCTCCAGCATCTGTTGTTTCCCGACTTTTTAATGATCATTTTAACTGACGTGAGGTAATATCTCATTGGGGTTTTAATTTGTATTTCTGTAATGACCAGTGATGATGAGCTTTTTTTCATACATTTGTTGGCTGTGTAAATGTCTTCTTTTGAAAGTGTCTGTTCATATCCTTCACCCACTTTTTGATGGGGTTGTTTTTTTCTTGCAAATTTGTTTTAAGTTTTTTATAGATTCTGGATATTAGTTCTTTGTCAGATGGATAGATTGCAAAAATATTCTTGCATTCTGTAGGTTGCCTGTTCACTCTGATTATAGTTTCTTTTGGTTTGCAGAAGTTCTTTAGTTTAATTAGATCCCATTTGTCAATTTTGACTTTTGTTGCCATTGCTTTTGGTGTTTTAGTCATGAAGTCTTTGCCCATGCCTATGTCCTGAATGGTATTGCCTAGGTTTTCTTCTAGGGTTTTTATGGTTTTAGGTCTTATGTTTAAGTCTTTAATTAATCTTGAGTTAATTTTTGTATGAGGCGTAAGGAAGGGATCCAGTTTCAGTTTTCTGCATATGGCTAATCAGTTTTCCCAACACCGTTTATTAAATAGGGAATCCTTTCCCCATTGCTTGTTTTTGTCACGTTTGTCAAAGATGAGATGGTTGTAGATGTGTGGTATTTCTGAGGCCTCTGTTCTGTTCCATTGGTCTATATATCTGTTTTGGTACCAGTACCATGCTGCTGTGGTTACTGTAGCCTTGTAATATAGTTTGAAGTCAGGTAGTGTGATGATGCCTCCAGCTTTGTTCTTTTTGCTTAGGATTGTCATGGCTATACAGGCTCTTTTTGGTTCCATATGAAATTTCAAGTAGTTTTTTCCAATTCTGTGAAAAAAGTCAATGGTAGCTTGATGAGGATAGCATTCAATCTATAAATTACTTGGGGCAGTATGGCCATTTTCATGATATTGCTTCTTCCTACCATGAGCGTGGAATGTTTTTCCAATTGTTTGTGTCCTCTCTCATTTCCTTGAGCAATGGTTTGTAGTTCTCCTTGAAGAGGTCCTTCACTTCCCTTATAAGTTGTATTCCTAGGTATTTTATTCTCTCTGTAGCAATTGTGAATGGGAGTTCACTCATGATTTGACTCTCTCTTTGTCTGTTATTGGTGTATAGGAATGCTTGTGATTTTTGCACACTGATTTTGTATCCTGAGACTTTGCTGAAGTTGCTTATCAGGCTAAGGAGATTTTGGGCTGAGACGATTGTGTATGTAAATATACAATCATGTCATATGCAAACAGAGACAATTTGACTTTCTCTCTTCCTATCTGAATACCCTTTATTTCCTTCTCTTGCCTGATTGCCCTGGCCAGAACTTCCAATACTGTGCTGAATAGGAGTGGTGAGAGAGGGCATCCTTGTGTTGTGCCAGTTTTCAAAGGGGAATATGCTTCCAGTTTTTGCCCATTCAGTATGATAGCAGCTGTGGGTTTGTCATAAATAGCTCTTATTATTTTGAGATACATTCCATCAATACCTAGTCTATTAAGAGTTTTTAGCATGAAGGGCTGTTGAATTTTCTTGAAGACCTTTTCTGCATCTATTGAGATAATCATGTGGTTTTTGTCATTGGTTCTGTTTATGCGATGGATTATGTTTATTGATTTGCGTATGTTGAACCAGCCTTGCATCCCAGGGATGAAGCTGACTGGATCATGATGAATAAGCTTTTTGATGTGCTTCTGGATTCGGTTTGCTAGTATTTTATTGAGGATTTTTGCATCGATGTTCATCAGGGATATTGGCCTGAAATTTTCTTTTTTTGTTGTGTGTCTACCAGGTTTTGGTATCAGGATAATGCTGGCCTCATAAAATGAGTTAGGAAGAATTCCATCTTTTTGTATTGTTTGGAATAGTTTCAGAAGGAATGATACCAGCTCCTCTTTGTACCTCTGGTATGATTCAACTGTGAATCCATCTGGACCTGGACTTTTTTTGGTTGGTAGGCTATTCATTACTGCCTCAGTTTCAGAACTTGTTATTGGTCTATTTAGGGATTCAGCTTCTTCCTGGTTTAGTTTTTAGTTTGTGTCCAGGAATTTATCCATTTCTTCTAGATTTTCTAGTGTACTTGCATAGAGATGTTTATAGTATTCTCTGATGGGAATTTTTATTTCTCTGGGAACAGTGGTAATATCTCCATTATCATTTTTTATTGTGTCAGTTTGATTCTTCTCTCTTTTCTTTTTTATTAGTCTGGGTAGTGGTCTGTCTTTTTTGTTGATCTTTTCAAAAATCAGCTCCTGTATTCATTGATTTTTTGAAGGGCTTTTTGTGTCTCCATCTGCTTCAGTTCTGCTTTGATCTTAGTTATTTCTTGTCTTCTGCTAGCTTTTGAATTTGTTTGCTGTTGCTTCTCTAGATCTTTTAATTGTGATGTTAGGGTGTCGATTTTAATTCTTTCCTGCTTTGACTTGTGGGCATTTAGTGCTATAAATTTCCCTCTACACACACTGCTTTAAATGTATCCTAGAGATTCTTGTATGTTATGTCTTTGTTCTCTTTGGTTTGAAAGAGCATCTTTATTTCTGCCTTAATCTCGTTATTTACCCAATAGTCATTCAAGTCATTCAGGAGCAGGTTGTTCAGTTTCCATGTAGTTGTGTGGTTTTGAGTGAGTTTGTTAATTCTGATTTCTAATTTGATTGCACTGTGGTCTGACAGACTGTTATGATTTCCATTCTTTTGCATTTGCTGAGGAGTGTTTCACTTCCAATTATATGGTCAATTTTAGAATAAGTGCGATGTGGTGCTGAGAAGAATGTATATTCTGTTGATTTGGGGTGGAGAGTTCTGTAGATGTCTATTAGGTCTGCTTGGTCTAGAGCTGAGTTCAAGACCTGAATATCCTTGTTAATTTTCTGTCTCATTGATCTGTCTGATACTGACAGCGGGGTCAATAAAGTCTCCCACTATTTATTGTGTGGGAGTCTATGTCTCATCGGCTCTAAGAACTAGCTTTATGAATCTGGGTGCTCCTGTATCGGGTGCATATATATTTTGGATAGTTAGCTCTTCTTGTTGCATTGAGTCCTTTACTATTATGTAATGCCCTTCTTTGTCTCTTTTGATCTTTGTTGGTTTAAAGTCTGTTTTATCAGAGACTAGGATTGCAACCCCTGCTTTTTTTTTTTTGCTTTCCATTTGCTTGGTAAATATTCCTTCATCCCTTTATTTTGAGGCTATGTATGTCTTTGCATGTGAGATGGGTCTCCTGGATACAGCACACCAATGGGTCTTGACTCTTTATCCAACTTGCCAGACCGTGTCTTTTAATTGGGGCATTTATCCCATTTATATTTAAGGTTAATATTGTTATGTGTGAATTTGATCCTGTCATTATGATGCTAACTCGTTATTTTGCCCGTTAATTGATGCCGTTTCTTCATAGTGTTGATGGTCTTTACAATTTGGTATGTTTTTGCAGTGGCTGGTGCTGGTTGTTTCTTTCCATGTTCAGTGCTTCATTCAGGAGCTCTTGTAAGACAGGCCTGGTGGCGACCTAATCTCTCAGCATTTGCTTGTTTGTAAAGGATTTCATTTCTCCTTTGCTTATGAAGCTTAGTTTGGCTGGCTATGAAATTCTGGATTGTAAATTCTTTTCTTTAAGAATGTTGAGGCCGGGCGCAGTGGCTCAAGCCTGTAATCCCAGCACTTTGGGAGGCCGAGACGGGCGGATCACGAGGTCAGGAGATCGAGACCATCCTGGCTAACATGGTGAAACCCCATCTCTACTAAAAATACAAAAAACTAGCTGGGCGAGGTGGCGGGCGCCTGTAGTCTCAGCTACTCGGGAGGCTGAGGCAGGAGAATGGCGTGAACCCGGGAGGCAGAGCTTGCAGTGAGCAGAGATTGCGCCACTGCACTCCAGTCTGGGCGACAGAGCGAGACTCCGCCTCAAAAAAAAAAAGAATGTTGAATATTGGCCCCCGCTGTCCTCTGGCTTATGGGGTTTCTGCTGAGAGATCTGCTGTTAGTCTGATGGGTTTCCCTTTGTGGGTAACCCCACCTTTCTCTCTGGCTGCCCTTAACATTTTTCCTTCATTTCAACCTTGGTGAATCTGACGATTATGTGTCTTGAGGTTGCTCTTCTTGAGGAGTATCTTTGTGGTGTTCTCTGTATTTCCTGAATTTGAATGTTGGCCTGTCTTGCTAGGTTGGGTAAGTTCTCCTGGATAATATCCTGAAGTGTGTTTTCCAACTCCGTTCTATTGTCCCCGTCACTTTCAGGTACAGCAATCAAACATAAATTTGGTCTTTTCACATAGTCCCATATTTCTTGGAGGCTTTGTTCGTTTCTTTTCATTCTTTTTTCCTCCATTCTTGTCTTCTCACTTTATTTCATTAAGTTGCTCTTCAATCTCTGATATCCTTTCCTCTGCTTAATCGAGTTGGCTAGTGATACTTGTGTATGCTGCAGGAAGTTCTCATGCTGTGTTTTTCAGCTCCATCAGTTCATTTATCTTCTTCTCAAAACTGGTTATTCTGGTTAGCAATTTGTCTCACCTTTTTTTGATGTTCTTACCTTCCTTGCATTGGGTTAGAACATGCTCCTTTAACTCGGAGGAGTTTGTTATTAACCACCTTCTGAAGCCTACTTCTGTCAATTTGTCAAACCCATTCTCTGTCTAGTTTCTTTCCCTTGCTGGAGAGAAGTTGTGATCCTTTGTAGGAGAAGAGGCGTTCTGATTTTTGGAATTTTCAGCCTTTTTGCGCTGGTTTCTCCCCATCTTTATGGATTTATCTACCTTTGATCTTTGATGTTGGTGATCTTCGGATGGGGTCTCTGAGTAGACATCCTCTTTGTTGATATTGATGCTATTCCTTTCTGTTTTGTTAGTTTTCCTTCTAACAGTTAGGCCCCTCTGCTGCAGGTCTTCTGGAGTTTGCTAGATGTCCACTCCAGACCCGGTTTGCCTGGCTATCACCAGTGGAGGCTGCAGAACAAAGATTGCCGCCCACTTCTTCCTCTGGAAGCTTTGTCCCAGAGGGTCACCCACCAGATGCCAGTCTGAACTCTCCTGTATGAGTTGTCTGTCTGTCACTACTGGGAGGTATCTCTCAGTCAGGATACATAGGGGTCAGGGACCCCTTGAGGAGGCAGTCTGTCCCTTATCAGAGCTTGAATGCTGTGCTGGGTGATCTGCTGCTCTCTTCTGAGCCATCAGGCAGGGACATTTAAGTCTGCTAAAGCTGCATGCATAGTTGCCCCTTCCCCCAGGTGCTCTCTCCCAGGGAGATGGGGGTTTTATCTGTAAGTCCCTGACTGGGGCTGCTGACTTTTTTTCAGAGATTCCCTGCCCAGAGAGGAGGAATCTAGAGAGGCAGTCTGGCCGCAGAGGCCTTGCTGAGCTGCTGTGAGCTCCGCCCAGTTTGAACTTCCTGGCAGCTTTGTAAGCCTCAGCAATGGCGGATGCCTGTCCCCCAACCAAGCTCAAGCATCCCAGGTCAACCTCAGACTGCTGTGCTGGCAGTGAGAATTTCAAGCCAGTGGATCTCAGCTTGCTGGGCTCCATGTGATTGGGATCCGCCAAGCTAGACCACTTGGCTCCCTGGCTTCAGTCCCCATTCCAGGGGAGTGAGCAGTACTGTCTCGCTGGCATTCCAGATGCCACTGGGATATGAAAAAAAAAAAAAAAAAAAAACAACTCCTGCAGCTAGCTCGGTGTCTGCCCAAATGATTGACCAGTTTTGTGCTTGAAACCCAGGCCCCTGGTGGCATAGGCACCAGAGGGAATCTCCTGGTCTGTGGATTGCTTAGACTGTGGGAAAAGAGCAGTGTCTGGGCTGGAGTGCACCTTTCCTCATTGCGCAGTCCCTCACAGCTTCCCTTGGCTAGGAGAGGGAAATCCCCTGAACCCTTGTGCTTCCCAGTGAAGCGACGCCCCACCTTGCATCATCTTGCCCTCTGTCGGCTGCACCCACTGTCCAACCAGTCGCAATGAGATGAACTGGATACCTCAGTTGGAAATGCAGAAATCACCCGCCTTCTGCATCAAACTCGCTGGGAGCTGCAGACCGGAGCTGTTCGTATTTGGCCATCTTGCCAGCAAATCTGATTTATAGTATTTTTAAAGTACCTTTTAGAAGGCTAAATTGTTATCAGTCATGCACAAGTCAGTGGAAAACTGATATAATCAGATTGCTTTCTTTTCTATTAAAGTTGTTTTTTAATTTTTAACTTTTGTGGGTACATAGTAGGGGTACATGAGATGCTTTGATACAGGCATGAAATGTGAAATAAGCACATCATGAAGAATGGGGCATCCATCCCCTCAAGCATTTATTCACTGAGTTGCAGGCAATCCAATTATACTCTTTGTAAGTTAGTTTAAAATATACAGTTAAATTTCTATTGACTATAGTCACCCTGTTATGCTATCAAATACTAAGTCTTATTCATTTGTTCTTTCTATTTTTTTGTACCTATTAACCATCCTCACCTTTCCCCCAGACCCCATTACTTTTCCCAGCCTCTGGTAACCATCCTTCTACTCTCTGTGCTCATGAGTTCAATTGTTTTGATTTTTAGCTTCCACCAGTAAGTGAGAAGATGCAATGTTTGTCTTTCTATGCCTGGCTTATTTCACTTAACATATAATCTCCACTTCCATCCACGTTATTGCAAATGACAGGATCTAATTCTTTTTTTTATGTCTGAATAGTACTCCATTGTGTATACGTACCACATATTCTTTTCCCATTCATCTGTTGATAGACACTCAGGTTGCTTCCAAGTCTTAGCTATTGTCAACAGTGCTGCAACAAGCATGAGTGCACTTATGTCTTTGATTTACTGATTCCTTTCTTTTGGGTGTATACCCCACAGTGAGATTACTGGATCATATGGTAGCTCTATTTTTAGTTTCTTGAGGAACCTCCAGACTGTTCTCCATAGTTATTGTACTAACAGATTGTTTTCCTTTCAGTGCTGGAAAACAGTCGTATTGAGGGAACAGGATGTGAGAATGAATGAGGAGGATGGATATATAGAGTGCTCCTCAGGTGTCTGAATAAACGTCTCCTAGAATCTCCTAGAGGCAAATCTTAGGACACTGTGAGGGTTCTGATATCGGGGGAGAGAGAAACTGGGTAACGGTAATTAAGTTCAGGAAAGAAAGCAGGAATATTTATGATAACTTCATTTATTGTAATTCTACCAAGAGCCAGTCCTGAGTCCAAGAATGGGAGACATAAAGATCTACTTATCCTCTTTCTTCCTCTTCGACTTTGGCCTCTGCTTTTTGTCTCACATTTGTTGTTCCCAACAGTCAACACCTGAACAAGTATTTTGAACACTGGAGTTAAGTAACATCAGTTAGATGGCAACTTGTGACTGTTCGGAACAGAGGATGGTGCTGTTAAGTCACCTGAAATTTAGATTTTTGTTTAATATTTTTAAAAATGTATGTCATGAATAACAGTTGACTTGCCAACACAGTTTTAGAAGGAAACCTATTAAAACCTAATAATAATAGTTATGCTTTGTTGTTTAATGAAGCTGTTTATTTTCCCCCTAGTGATACTTGGTTTCCATTATTTTCATCCGGAGGAATATGCTGTTATTTTCCTGCAGACTTTTTCCTTCCTTTTCTCCTTCTTGCCATACTTGGTGTTTCTTTTTCTGTATTCTTTTCCTTTGCATGGTGTCCACATTTTCATCTCCTCCTTCCTGAAGCTGCTTCTGTTTCTTCCCTCTTTTTCACCCTGTTTTCTTCCCTCTCACAATTTATCTAATTACAGTTCCTTGATTTAGCTAACAAATAAATAGAACTTTCGGGCTTTTGTTTAATTAACAATGAAAATTACTGAAAGAAGTAACGAACATAAAAATAAACATTATGAAGATGTAAATTACTCTTCCTAAAATTTGGTTTTGAATAAAATTGACAGAGGAATGAGATCTTGACAAAATGTAATTCTTCAAAATTTGAATCACAAAAATTGAACGTGGTAGAAATATTGATCTTAGGAAACTCATAGTATGTTTAATATGGACAAAATTGATAAATGAATCAAATTATCATATAATTTTAATAAAAACGAGCTGATCCCAGTGAAAGTAATTTCAGTGAAACAAGAATTAAAATGGGAAAAAATAGTGTAGTTAATTGTGCTGTATAAGAAATTGATGAAGGAATTTAATCCACTGAGTTGAGTATATTCCAGAAATTTGTTAATGATAAAAATATATCTGTACTGACAAAATTCTGTGTAAAGTGCTTATATTCAACATTCTAAGACTCAAAATGCTGGAACAAAATGGCAGAGTAAAAATACTAGGAATGAACATCCTAATCCCCTCATTTAATCCTCATAGCTCTGCAAATTAGGGTAATAGTTTCCTGAGATACAAGAGTAGTTGCGGTCCAAAGAGTTTAGAAAGTTGGTAACTGCCTGAACCAGGTACCTGATTTCAGTTCATCACAATGAGGGTAGCACACCTTTTTATGGTATCTATCTGGAACAAGTAAAATACTTTGGATATAAAAAGATTTTATTACATGACAAAATTTAGCACTATTAAATTTCAAATAGTTACAGTATCACAGGTATAAGTATGATATTCTAATGAAAAAGCTAAGAAACTATTTGATCATTCTTACATATAGGTTAAGAAAATCATTGACCTAGACCAGGCACCGTGGTTCACGCCTGTAATCCTAGCACTGTGGGAGGCTGAGGTGGGTGGATTGCCTGAGCTCAGGAGTTTGAAACCAGCCTGGGCAACACGGTGAAACCCCGTCTCTACTAAAAAATACAAAAAATTAACCAGGCATGGCAGTGTGCACCTGTAGTCCCAGCTATTCAGGAGACTGAGGCAGGAGAATGGCTTGAACCCGGAAGGCAGAAGTTACAGTGAGCGAAGATTGTGTCATTGCACTCCAGCCTGGGCAACAAAGCAAGACTCCGTTTCAAAAAAAAAGAAAGTTGTTGACCTACATGATGATGCCCTGTCCCTACTAAAAATACAAAAATTAGCTGGGCATGGTGGTGTGCACCTGTAATCCCAGCTACTTGGGAGGCTGAGGCAGGAGAATCACTTGAACCCGGGAGGCAGAGGTTGCAGCGAGCCGAGATCATGCCACTGCACTCCAGCCTGGGTGACAAGAGTGAAACTCTGTCTCGAAAAAACAAAACAAAGCAAGTTATTGACCTAACTTTTTTTTTTTCCCATCAATCTGAGTAACTGTGATACTGTATCTTAATCATGGTCAGAATCATTGGTTTGAAGGATGGATGAAATTAGTGTCTCCCACATGCCAGGCACTGGGAGCTAAATTTAAATATCAACGTTACCGTCTAATTCTGGATTCCTTAATAAACTTTTGTCCGGGGGCTAAATGAGACTCATTCTGACCTTGGTTTTGATTAAGAGATTTGAAATTTGTGAGAAGATAGTCTTGTAGTCTAAAACAGTGCCTAACTACTAGTGGTTTATTGAGAATTATCCAAGCCAATAATTACAAAACAGAAGAGGAGCTATTTCACTGGCCGTTTCTGGTACTCTCTGTCCTGCTTCATAGTTCCTCACCAGTGGAATCTAAGTGGACTTTCAGATAAAGTTTGCAATGGGCAGAGCTGCTTCTTGGCTGTATCTTCACTGTATTCCTCAGCCCCTTTCTATCTCCTAATTCTCTCTAAAGATCTATTGGCATATCAGGTGCCCAAACCATCCTAGACTGTCTCTGGGGTATCCTTGAAGACATCCGCTACATGACGGGTGTAGGTGACTCCTTCTTATTCTTAACCCACTGCCCCAGGCAGCCCTCCTGTCTCTTTTAGCCAGGTATTAACACTGTGGTCTTATTTCTCCTTGTATTTGCCATATCAAAAAAACTTACCACTTTATTATTTTGATAACTGGTTTATTGCTTTTCTTACCCACGAGTTTCATGAGAGCAGAGATTATGTTTTTCACTGATCATAGTAGATGATCAGTAAATGTTTATAGAATCACAAGATGAATTCCTTCTTAGAGCAAATTCATGCTAAGATGTGAATAACCAACATAGTTAATCTTCCCAGATGTTTTTGTACTTTCTAAACAAAAGGTCTACGTCAAAAACTAATGTGTTGTCTTCAAGTAGTGTAACAAAATGGAAAAAAATCATTCAAGTACTGTGAGGAAAGAGATTTTGGAGTACAGGAGTTTCTAGAAAAGAGTACTATACCAAGGTGAATGTAAAACCCCAGGAAAAAGTATCCCTCTTAAATTGTTGCTGTTTTCAAAAAGGAAATCATCCCGTTTTTGAACTCACCAGTTCTCTCTAATTTTCTTTCTTTTTTTTTTGAGACGGAGTCTCGCTCTGTCGCCCAGGCTGGAGTGCAGTGGCCGGATCTCAGCTCACTGCAAGCTCCGCCTCCCAGGTTTACGCCATTCTCTCGCCTCAGCCTCCCGAGTAGCTGGGACTACAGGCGCCCGCCACCTCGCCCGGCTAATTTTTTGTATTTTTTTTTAGTAGAGACGGGGTTTCACCGTGTTAGCCAGGATGGTCTCGATCTCCTGACCTCGTGATCCGCCCGTCTCGGCCTCCCAAAGTGCTGGGATTACAGGCTTGAGCCACCGCGCCCGGCCCAGTTCTCTCTAATTTTCTAATATTTGTTTCAGAGCAGGTCTTTTGGAAGGGCCATGGAAGACTCCCATGGTAGGAGGGTAAAGACAGACGACGTAAGACATAAGTGATAAAGGAACATAAGTGATTGTTTCCTTGTACTGTATAGGGACTTCTTGTACTGTCTGTCCTTTATAACGCAAAAGCTATTGTCCATTGTGCTACTATCTCTTAATTGTTGGTTTACTTAACTAAGGGTTTTATAACCCTAGTAAAAACTTAAGAGTTTTAGGATGTTTGGTCTGTTGCTGTGTTTGTTTAAAAACTCCTGGCTCCTTTTCTTTAACGCTGATGAGGTAAGATGCCCGAGTCCTTCCGCATAGCAGGGGGTGGGTAATAAGTTACGGTTCGACTCAGCAACTCTGGGCATTGCTTAAATATATAGGACTTTCAAGCAGAGCCGCTTTCCTTTGAGCACATTCCATGGAGACAAGCTTAATAGAGTTCCATCTGGTCAGGGGAAACCACCGTTTCTGAGACTGGACAGTCTCTGCTCAATCTCTTCATTGAGTTGCTTTTAAAAGTTAAAAAAAAATTAAATAAAAGCATATACACAGAGAGAGAGAAAATAGAGGAGAGAAAGGAGAGAGAAGGGAAAAGGGGATAGAAAGTGAAGGAGGGAGAGCAGGAAGAAATCAAATAAATTCTTTTGGCTTTTTATTTTTCTTCCTAACTATCATAAGTATAGGAAAGTAAGATACATGTTGTGATAGAGAAGTTGGTATGATTAACTCATTCACCGAGTAGACAAACCCTTCTTAGGCCCCTTTAATGTGCCAAGTATACTATGTGACAAGGATGGCAAACAGCATTAAATTATAAAATTGAGCAGGGAATCAGTCTCATTAACTGCAGAGGGCATGGAGTACTCTAGGAACAAGAAGGAAGATGAGTTCAGAATCAAGTTTGAGCACCGAGTTTTAAAGCTCATCCCCTAGCTCCTGCTAATCAAATGGGTCAGGTGTTTAGTTAGGTCTAAAATGTATTAACTCACTTGCCCCCAGAGTCTCTGTTTTGTTAGTAACTGGAGGTGCTCTGATGCAACTGATGTTGGCCAAACTGAAGAGGACTCTGGACATGAATTCCCAGAGATGCAAATTTCCTCTCAGACCCTCCGGTTCATACTTGAACCACCACACTGTAGCACTGCAGTAACACTCTGGAAGCCTGGAAACTGACAGGCAAAAGCAGAGAAGGATCTTGCTTTATGAAGTATCCTGAAGAAAAGGTTTTCAGGTTTTTGTATTTCACCCTGTTGAAATTGTGCCTTAATTTTAAGAAAGCTATCTATTATTTATAGAGTAACAGTTACATTTTAGTTGAACTCTGGTGACCTATATTTTCCTTCTTGTGTTCCTTATGCAGTTTTACTTTCCACGTGCATCAGTATTTTCATTTGTACCTATGACTCTCCTGGGGATTTTGAAGATTGAAGAGATAACATAATGCTGGGAAAATATTCTCAGCACCACAGAGTTCAGTAAGAATACATAAGACACATGAGTAATTATCATAGTAGGAAATCCACTGCTTTTTTTGGAGTAACATGCCAAAAAGTATAAAGTTTTGTGAATAATACTGTATATTGCTACGATTACTAGCAATAGTAATAATAATTTAGTGAGTACTTACTATGTGCTAGATATAATATATATATTTTTTTCCATTGAATTTTTAAAAGAAATCCATGAAGTTGAAACATGTTTTCCAGATGAAGATGCTGAGGTTCTGAAGAAAAGGTTAAGTAACTTGCTTAAGGTTTTCTTCCTCCGCATCCCATGGTCTGACCGACCACCCCACCCATACTTTATATCTCCATTTTATGTTGCTACCTGTTCTTTTTAATGCTGACCACATTTCCAGAAATGCACTAAACTACCAACCTTAGCTTACTTAATCCTTCTGGCCAACCTTAGGAGAGGTAGGCATTGGTTTTATTTATTTAGTTTTTGTTTGCTTTGTTTTGTTTTAGCATTTTTTTTTTCTTGAATAAGTGACAGAAGTGAGATTTGAACCCAGGATGTGTCTGAATCAGAAGACCTTGGCATTTACTATTATATTGTCTTAGAACCAAATCAGTTCATGCTCAGAAGCTCCCAGTGTTTCCCAAGGCTCTTTGAATGAACTTCAGAGTCCTTTATGCACCTTACACTCCCTGCGTAATTTGCCTGTGCAGAATCTTGTAGCTTTCTCTTCCCCAGCCTCCCCCTTGTTTGCTCTGCTAGCCCCACTTGCTCTCTATTCCTTGAACTGACCAAGGACTTTTCCTTCCTTGGCCTGTCCTCATGCTGTGTTTTCTGTCTAGAGTCAATCTCCTCCTCTTCTTCCTCGTAGTTTAAGGGTTGTTCCATCTGGGAGGCCTTCACTGAGCCCCAGTCTAGGTATGTCCACGGCCACTTTCTCTGTGAATGGCTGTTGAATGATGTCTGTCTTCTGACTATCCCAGAAGCTCTGTAAAGTCTGAAATACCATTGACTGCTGTGTTCCCAGTGCCTGGCACATGGTAGGCACTCAACAGATCTTTATTGCACAATGCGTGGACGGAATGATCGTCTTGAAATTCTAGTTCACCTGGACCCTCACTCCACCCTCCTGTTGCTGTTTTTGTTTTCCTCTCTACTCCCTTCCGCTATCTTCTTACCTCTGCTCCTGGAAGTTTATGCCTGTGGTGCCCTCTCCAACTACTTTGGAGATGAACTAATCTGATCCCCAGCTAGATATTAGCCCCTTGAGTGCATCACAGTGTACATATTTGTTGGATTGAAGCAAATTGATCCCATAACGCAGTCTTAAGAAGGTTTATTTCACAAGGGTCACAAGAATTGAATCAAAGGCTGCTTCAAAAGTTTCTTTTCTGCTAAATTACAAATCCAAACTTGGCCAAGACTGTACCTAGAATGGGCCAATTTAAAATAAGCTCATGATTTGATCCTACTCCTGCCGAGGAGTATCCTGCTTTTCAGGGATTCCTCCTGGTACCTAGGCTGGGTAAAAAGATTTAAAAAAAAAGATTAGCTTTCTCTTTCTGGTGTGAACTTTCTTAGCAGCCATGTTGTTGAAAGGAGCTCAGGAATTGAGAGCTCAGGCACTGACCTCTACCTACATGGGTTCAAATCTTCCACTACTTATGAACTCTGTTCTTAGGCACATATTAGGTCTTGGTTCTCTCATCTGTGAAAGCTCACAGGTTTTTGTGAAATGTAAATGACATGACACATATCAAGCATGTAGCAGGGTGCCTGGCCCATTGTCATTACTCAGTAGATGACAGCTATTATTTTTATTATAATATTTTATACCTAAATGATACCCTGTGTTTGGAGAACATTTTCACTTACCTTATTGTGGTAGATGGAGAGGCAGCCCATAGGAAACCCACAGAAGTGGTCTTATTTTATAAATAGAGAGTCCACATATCTCCAGTGTCATTTTTGGTAGTCTAGTTCTCAGTCTTTAATCTCTTATTTTCTTCAGAAAAATGCATAGCATGATAGAAAAGAAGATAGGAAAGCTGGGGGGTCAACAAGCTCGTCTCTCACCGGCATGGGCTTCTGTCCTTATGGTCTGTTTCCAGTATTGTTGCAGTTACAGTTAAAATTCCCTCCAGCGTCTCAGCTTCCGACACATTTCTTGGGAAGCTATTCTTTTAACATATTGCCATTAGGAATTTTTTCTTGATATAAAACCTGAATTTTCCTTTGCTTAATTTAATCCCTCTTCACATACACCTCGGACCTCTTTAAATAATTCTTTTCCCTCCCTGCCATTTGCACCTTTCAGTTACTTGTAGAGAGTTGTCATAGCTCCCTTTGGGCCTAATCCTATCACTGTGATTCATGTTGGGCAAGCTGTACATTTTGTAATAGTCTATGGGCATATTCTAAGAATGCTGTCTTGCTGGAATAAAAGCAATTCTCCAGTGGTATTATCCAAACCTTATCATCAATAACAGCTACTAAATGTGAAACAAAGCAAGTGACTTTTTTTCTGAAAACAGAGAAGGTAATGAACAGGAAGTGGTGTTTACCTTTTAATATTATTATCAATTATGAGAGTGCCTCTTGTTATCAATAATGTAGTATAGAACTGTCTTTATTTAATCTATAGCCTATACATATAGAAGGGAATACGACATGTATAACTCCAAATGGCAGATAAACCAAAAGAAATTTTGTTTTTTAAGTGTGAAGGGTGTGTGTATGTCTGTATGTGTATTTGTGCACACATGTGCATGTGTGTCTGTGAATACTGTCTTCTGAGACTTCGTACAAAATATTGAAGGAGAAAAAAGAAAACTAAGTTGGAGAGATGTGAGAAAGTTGTTGAGCTTCACCCGTCATAATGGGATATGGACCTCTTCCCAAGACTTGAAAGCCACAACTCTTCCTTTATATCTGTTCCAATCAGAAAGGCTGAGATACAAGGAATTTGAAAATATGCTTTTGATACTCAACGAGCATCTCTGACAAGTTGGAAAGTGAAGAGGAGGTTCCAAGCCCTGCGAGTACAGGAGGCAATTGTTTTCTGTTTTCCTTTTGCCTTTAGGTGCTCCATGTAGCCGCTGGCAGGCAGAGAACAGGGAATATCCCTTACGAATGGATTTCTGACTCTCAGGCAGTTTACCCTCCACCTTGAGACAGTCATAGAATATTAGAACTTCATGGATAGGAAGCAGTGTAGAAATCTAGTCCCTTTTGAACTTACCAAGAAGGGAAACGAAGGTTCAGACAGGAAGTTATGTATTTAAGGTCACATAAAAAGTTGAAGCAATGTGTTGTTTGAGCCCAGGCTTCTTTTCCTGGTTGTCCAGGGGTCTCACTACTAAAACTCACTCTTGGCTTGATATTTACGTTAAACTTAATAGCCCATCATGACAACTAAATTGAAAAAATAGATTGAAATGGGTATGAACTCAGTGCTCCTTTCTAAAGTAGGTCTTTTTAATCATTATAGTTTGTGAGTTAAATGAGGGAACTTAGATGTTACTTAAGTTGATGGTCAGTTCTATTTTCTTCAAAGCAACAGAAATGTTGCTAAAACTATGAGTCCAGTGTATTTACCCAGGGAGTCCCATCCTGCCTTGCTACCCCAATGATCTACTGTAGGCTCCCTATCTAGCCTCATTTCCTACTAGACTTTCTCATCTCTGCCTTTCCTTGTGCTTTTGACTTCACCCAGAATGTTCCTTTCTTTTAGCTACATCTGTGGTGCCTTTATTGAAGTATTTTTTGCCATGGCCCTCTTCAGAACTCTGTCCAATGGCATGCTCAATAAATCTGGACCATTTAACCACCTGTCCTCTGTGAGATGCTCTACACCTTGTTCTGCCATAGTGAACTCAGTTTTTTTTTTTTTTCCTTCAGCTGCACACACGCTTGTATTTCTGACCCAACACTGTTCTCCTTCCTAGCTCTGTTCTTGTCTTTCTTCCTTAGATTGTCCCATTTCCTCACAAAGGACTGCAGACTAAGAGGCTTTTCAGAATTATCTGGCCTCTGGGATCCCTTCCCTGCACTTCGCTCCTGTAGGGGGCCTCTTTTCAAGCCTTAAAGTCTTGAGGGTAGAGTCAGAAACTCTACTTCTGTCACAAACCCGTCTGAAATGCTCCATTTTGAATGCAACTGCATACTTCAACCTGACATAACCTCTCTCTCCTTGGAATCATCACTGTCTTCTTTTAAGGCATTTACGCTTTTGTTTGCATCATAGTTGCATATGTTTTATAACTGCTAAATTTAAAAAATTAATTATGGTAAAGTATCCATAACATACAATTTCACATATCCAAATCATTTTTAAGCGTTATGTACATTCACATCATTTGTGCAGCCAGTCTCCAGAACTCATATCATCTTGCAAAACTGAAACTCTGTACTCATTAAGTAATTCCGCATCCCTGCCTCTCCCCAGCCCCTGGCAAATACCATGCTGTGTTTTGTGTCTATGAATTTGACTACTCTAGGTGCCTCGTATAAGGGGAATCATATGGTATTTGTCTATTCATATTGGCACTTTCCACTTAGCTTGATGCCTTCAAGGTTCATATGTGTTACATCATGTGACAATATTCCCTTCTTCTTTAATGATCAATAATATCCCGTTGTATAAACATATACACTACGTTTTATTTATCCATTCATCTGATGTGTGTGTATACCACATTTATCCATTCATTCATCATTATTCATGACGGGAAGTTGCTTCTGCCTCTTGGTTCTTGTGAATTATGCGGCAGTAAGCATGGACGTGCACATACTGTCTCTTTGAGACTACTGTGTGTTCATTTCTTTTGGGTATATGTCCAGAAATGGCATTGCTGAGTCACACACTTCACTCTACTAAATTGTGAGCTGGTACTATGTCATGAGACTTGAGATCAATGACTGGGTCATTTTCATCTTCGTATCTTCTTAGCCTCTATCACAGTGCCTCATCATGGTAGGTACTCAGTAGGTGTTTGTTGATTGAACAAACAGATAAATCAGTGAAGCAAATGTGTCGTAATATTGAATGCAAGTGACTTGTATAGACTAAAATATTTATTTCCTTTATATCAGAAATAAAAGAGCAGGGAAAGAATATATAGAAAAATAACATTCAGTTACTACATCTTTTTTTTTTTTTTGAGACGGAGTCTCGCTCTGTCGCCCAGGCTGGAGTGCAGTGGCGCGATCTCGGCTCACTGCAAGCTCCACCGCCTCCCGGGTTCACACCATTCTCCTGCCTCAGCCTCCCTAGAAGCTGGGACTACAGGCGCCCGCCACTACACCCGGCTAATTTTTTTGTATTTTTAGTAGAGACGGGGTTTCACCATGTTCGCCAGGATGGTCTTGATCTCCTGACCTCGTGATCCGCCCGCCTCGGCCTCCCAAAGTGCTGGGATTACAGGTGTGAGCCACTGCGCCCGGCCAGTTACTACATATCTGAAAAACAAGAACCCAAGAGCACTTTATGCATTCTTTTTTTTTTTTTTTTTTTTTTTTTGAGGCGGAGTCTCGCTCTGTCGCCCGGACTGGAGTGCAGTGGCCAGATCTCAGCTCACTGCAAGCTCCGCCTCCCGGGTTTCCGCCATTCTCCTGCCTCAGCCTCCCGAGTAGCTGGGACTACAGGCGCCCGCCACCTCGCCCGGCTAGTTTTTTTTTTGTATTTTTAGTAGAGACGGGGTTTCACCGTATTAGCCAGGATGGTCTCGATCTCCTGACCTCGTGATCCGCCCGTCTCGGCCTCCCAAAGTGCTGGGATTACAGGCTTGAGCCACCGCGCCCGGCCTATGCATTCTTATGTAGTGATTATATTGGTAATTTTATGAAAGGTGGTTGCAGTCAAATTGGAAGGAAAAAAGTTAAACTTTCCACCTTCCTTTTTGCTTTGTATGTAAAGTATTAAGAAGTATAACCCATTACCTACTAAAATTCGCAATTGTTTCCAGAATAGTGAAAGTAGCTGTTAACAATAATAATTGTAAAAATGTAAAGTAATCTCAAACAGGTTCATGTTTTGTGTAATGATCAGATAACATGAGTAAAAGCAGCAATTATGTGTTTCTGGGCCACACTGGAGGTAGAAAACAAGAAAAGCATATGCTACAACTGCATATTATTAAAAAGGCAACGCTTTATATTTACTTTGCACTTAAAAGTTTGAATGATCTGTATAATAGAAATAGACAATACACATGCTTTGGAATACATTAAAATTGCACATACAGTAAGACAAATTGCTCTTTTATAGCCTTTCCACAATGTAGCAAATTTATACCTCTGGCTTAACTCATGATAAATTTGCATAACATTTACTGGGGGTTTTCACTGTGCTATTTCATTTTTCAGACTCTTTCTTAGAGGTGGCACCATTCCATTATAGAAGTCCAAGGGTCTACATATGAAAAGAAAGGTGGGGTGGAGAAGAAATCTAGGGACAAAGATTTGTAATCAAACAAGCTACATAAACCTCAGTGGAAAACAGTGGGTATCAAATAAGATTCAGAGAAGACAAGTCCATTTCTACAGTGGGCTGCTCCCATGGGTAACAGGCCCATTCCCTGTTCCTATCTTGCTTCCTTCTTTTATGTCTAGGAGAGCTCAGGAACTCACCTCCTGTATTACTCCATATGGATTCAGGTTGGGTTTATAGAAGGTACCTTGATCTGGTAAACTACCAGAGAAAAGGACTTTGTAAATTAGCCACAACCACAAATCAACCAGCATCTGCAAAGAAGAAACTTAATGGATTTTAAAAGATATTAGGCTATAGATAGGTGAGAATTTGATTTAAAATCAAACTTATAGACAGCTATTCTGGGTAATAGCTGATGGACATGTTGTTATTTTATTGCTAGGGAACATTTTTTTCTACCTGATTGATGTAGTTTGACCCTATCAACATGGGATTGAAATATCTTAATTTAAGTAGTATACATGCTTGTACCTTTAAGACAGAGTAAGTATATACCACTGAATACATCCTTTGTAATGCATTTACCTTACTTCATTGATTTTTATTGCATGGTACAGCCAGCCTTTACTGTCCCACAATTATTCCCCATGATCCATATCTCCTGGTGAAGTTTGATATAGAGCCTAGAACCCAAAATGAAAAGACTTCATAACTGTTATAGGACTTTAGGCAAAGAACTTAATTTCTCTGGGCTGAATAACAACGTGCTGGACAAACTGGTTTCTGATGCTGCTTCCAGCTGTAAAAGTGTACTTTTCTCTGTGACAGCATCAGACCTTATTCATGCCAAGTAAGACTACTGCATACTCAAAGTAACTGAAGAGTTGGACAAGTATTTGAGTTCATATCATGTGTAAAAATTATCTAAGAGAAGTGTAAGGTGCTTGCAAATAGTTTCCCCCCACATCTGCTGTTGAACCCTATTTTCCTTTAGTTTGAAAATGGTACAAGTAGAAATACATAAAATAATGATTGTGGAGCAGAATTTAATTTTTAAATATCAGTACTTGAACATATTTTGATTGGGTAAGTTACATGGTAAATTCCCATTAAACTATCACCAGTGTGAAATCTATCTGCTATTGAACTATACCCTATTGGTGTAGTTCAAACCAATACTGTGTTGTGCAGTGCCCTTAATACTGATTTCCAATTTATCTCTGTATTTCTCCAGAGGACGTGAGCAAATTACATGCTAATCATTTCTTATTAACCATATTTTTATTATCTAAATGCTGGCTCTCATTGAACTTTGACTTATGACAGCTCCATTGTATGTTAGCAAATACATTTTTTGAAGCACAAAATCTAAATAGAAACATGTCTTTTCCCCAGGAAATACGGAGTCTTTTTATTCAAAAAATTTAAAATCCCAAATACACACACCATTTTGAGCACCCCAACTAATTTTAAAGGAGATCAAATTAATATATTCAATTTTGCTACGTAGAAGGTAAAAGTAGTTAGTACAAGTCACAAAAATATAATGAGTCAAATTCTTTTAAACTCCAGTTGTTTCCCCTGAATTTTCCTGAATGTGACAGGCTTCCCTTCAAGATCAGTAATGTCCCGGGAATGTGGCAGTGCAGAGAAATGGAAATACAGTAGTGATTTATACTTCAGGGGTTAGGGGGTCTGGTGCCCAGTCAGAAAAGGCCTGTGCCAGGGACTAACGTGATAGTTTGTAGAAACACATATTCTTGGAATTATTGGATTCAAAAGGAAAATTCTTTTCTGCTTTTTTGTGTTTTGCTGTTAAGAGGTGTATGGATTTGATTTATGAACAAGTACTGCTGTAAATAATAAAATAATAAAATGGCATGTCAGCAAGGGATAAAGAGTTACTTATAGAAGTTAAAGTGAAATTAAATAACACTTGAGTCCACTTGTAAAAGTGCCTGTGTTCTCAGTTGAAGAACAGTTGAATGGTAGTAACTACTGCGTGAAGGAAGTTGGTTTGTCTTATGGATAAGGTTTTGATAAGTACTTAAAATGGAATGAGCATACACCCTTTAACCACGCTGATTTTTGTTTATTCCTGCAACATATTTTGAAAGCTTTGCTGTCCTGTATAAACCAGTAGAAAGCACAGGCACTTGCACAACATTTAAAACTCAGATAGAAAGCATTTCTAGCACATTATGGATGAGCTGTGGGGTTTGAAGTTAATGTGAATGTCAGGCCAAAGTGGGGAGAACTGTGTAAGATACTGAACAAGAAATTCCTTTGCCATTTACTATGAGATGAGAATAAAAAAGGAGGACATAAAAAAGGCAGCAATTTTAACTTCTTCAGATATATCCAGGGAAAATATCTTGTGTTAAAAACAGAAGGAACTAGAAAGTGTGCAGCTGATTTCCTAGCCTATGGTATTTTATGATCTGGATTGCTTTGTTCAAGAAAAAAAATAAAAGGTAAATAAGTTGCAATGTAATCCTCTGTATTTTTCCATGAAGTATTACATTTTTGTAGAATATGTGCATAGTTTTTATGAATCAGGACCTGAATCATAAATAAAATGTTAATTTGTAGACACATTTAACTGTGGAGCAGTTGGAAAAATAGGAATGTGTTAGAAAACTAGGTATTTGCAGAAGCTAATGAAGTTAATTGGTCTCATTTGACTACCTTATTTTCCCAAACCCCCTAAAGACTGGGCTTTTTTATTTCTTTAATTAAAAATGAGTTTGGTATGTTAATATTATAACCTTTCATATTTTCCTAGTTTTCTATATAAATGTCTTATGTATAGAACCCCCCTTAGGAGTCCAGTATTAGTAAGAACATTAGTAAACTGGGAGCAGTAAGAGGGTGCTAATGCTGTACAAAAGCTATTAGCCACATACATTGCTATAATATGTGCTTCTACACCTTATTATTACTTCCCTGTCCTGTTTCTTTTTGATTACATAGAGAAAGACCTATTTTCCTTTAGCTTGAAAACGGTACAAGTAGAAATACATAAAATAATGATTGTGGAGCAGAATTTAATTTTTAAATATCAGTACTTGAACATATTTTGATTGGGTAAATTACATGGTAAACTCCCATTGAACTATCACCAGTGTGAAATCAGAGAAATCACAGCCCTGAGTTAATCAATACCATGTGTGTAGATAATTTTCCCTGAATTATTCCTTGTATAAGGAAAGGTTCAAAATCAAAATATTTAGCTGTTCACCAAAGAGTGCTTTTTAATTAGAGCTTTATGTTGCGGCTGCCACATTGGCCTGTATAGTGGATGCTGAATGTAGTGGCGCATACGGCAGAGGGTTCTGGGACATTGTTTCTCTAATGTCATCACTAACACATTGCATTTGTATTGATTGTCTATGATTTCTGTATATGGAGGATTGAGTTTGAGCAAACTACTTAGGGTTTCAAAGGATTTGGATAATGTTACACTGTAGGGCTGGAAATCTCTTTGAATATTGTATTGCAAAGGGACAAAGTCATAGTTTCAGTGCATTTATTAGGCCCCTGCTGTAGAAATAGGACAATAAACCATCTTTTTAAAGTTAAGAGATCCTGGACTGGGCAATTCTAATAAATCCTGGGTTTAAGGAGAATGGTACGTGCTGTAGTACCGAAGTTGTTTATTCATCTGGAATGTATTAGAATCTTGATTAATAAGAAGACATCTGCAGTTTTACATAAAAAGCAGAGCAGGCGGTTTGGCAAATAGAAATGAGAAGGGAAAAAGAAAAGCCGGTTCCATCGAATGCTGTTGTTTCATTTTGATCACCAGGCATTGTTATTTGTGATATCCTGATAGCATATAGCAAATCAGCATTTTCCCCCTACAAAACTGCAGTAAAGAACTAAGATCTGTCGTTTTGAAAAGGGATAGGTCCTTTTAAAGACTTACATGGGAAATAATATTTGTCATTTTTATTTTAGAAAACCCAAGTGGTGGAAGAAAGACAGACCTCATTTATTTGAGTGTTTCGTTTACATGATGTCAAACATGTATATGGATACTTGCAAATCTAAAATTTAACATTTCATGGAATATATTTCCACTTTGAATACATTTTTCTTAACGTTTCACTTAAGAATAAATCACTAAAGAATCTCTTACCCTCACGATCATTGTTTAACCAGTTGGAGAGACATGATTTTTGCGTAAGACATTTTAAATTTCAAGATGGCTAAATGATCTATTGGAAAAGACCACGGAAATTACTGTGTTTGAGGGAAATCGAAGCCAAAGCCTGTAAAATGTATGTCATTCACATATCAACAGGATGGCTTCCTAAATTCTGGGGCATTTTTCAAAAGGGAATGATAAGATCAGAGTTCACTGTTTGGAAGATAACACATTTGGCAGCTAGTTTCTGAAGAATCTGGCACCCATACAGACGTTAATCTCGAAGGCCAATAGGTGAAAGATTGTTACGGTCTTGCTGAAGGCAGAAATTCATGCATATTGCAGTCATTCTTATGGGAGTAAAAGGAACAAATTCTGACCAATTTAAAATATGACAGTTTTAAAGAAGAAGGACCAAAACCAAGGAAAAATAGCTTACTTCAGATCTATTCCACAGTAAAAATATGGCAAACAAGTTGCTGATGATAATTTTTATATCTGGTATTGGATAATTGTTGAAAGCTGAGGGACGGCTCTTTTCGGCCACCCAGTCCCAGACAGCTAAGTAATATACAACAGCTTCTAAAAACAGCCTTGCTTAGTAGGAAAGAGTGTGAGATTATGTAACTTAAAGAGCAATGAACAAATGAAAAATGATTTTACATTTTTCATTGACGGATCACAATGTCAGGAGATCGAGACCATTCTGGCTAATACGATGACATTCTGTCACTACTAAAAATACAAAAAAATTAGCCGGGCGTGGTGGCGGGCGACTGTAGTCCTAGCTACTCGGGAGGCTGAGGCAGGAGAATGGGGTGAACCTGGGAGGCGGAGCTTGCATTGAGCCGAGATCGCGCCACTGCACTCCAGCCTGGGTGACAGAGCGAGACTGCGTCTCAAGAAAAAAAAAAAAGGAAAATTATTTCACAGTCATTAGCAGAGTTAAATTTATGTAATGTTAAAATATCGGTTATTTCAGAATATGATTATCAGCTTTCAGCCTGTGTCCCCTGCAAGTGTAATACTTTAGTAAATTTTAGGCAGAATACAATTCTTTTGTTTTAGCAAAGACAACAGAGATAGAAAGTAAAGAAGGCCAGGAATGGTGGCTGACACTTGTAATCCCAGCACTTTGGGAGGCTGAGGTGGGCAGATCACTTGAGGTCAGGAGTTCGATATCAGCCTGGCCAACATGGCAAAACCCCATCTCTACTAAAAGCACAAAAATTAGCTGGCCATGGTGGCGGTGAGCCTGTAATTCTGGTTACTTGGGAAGCTGAGGCACGAGAATCACTTGAACCCAGGAGGCAGAAGATGCAGTGAGCCAAGATCGTGCCACTGCCCTCCAACCTGGGTGACACAGAGTAAGACTGTCTTAAAAAAAAAAAGAAAGAAAGAGAAAGTAAAGGACTGGTGCAGTGACTCACACCTGTAATCCCAACACTTTGGGAGACTGAGGCAGGCGGATCATGAGGTCAGGAGATGGAGACCGTCCTGGCTAACATGGTGAAACCCCATCTCTACTAAAAATACAAAAAAAAAAAAAAAAAAGGAAAAATTAGCCGGACGTGGTGGCGGGCGCCTGTAGACCCAGCTACTCGGGACTAGGGCTGAGGCAGGAGAATGGTGTGAACCCGGGAGGCGAAGCTTGCAGTGAGCGGAAATCACGCCACTGCACTCCAGCCTGGGCGACAGAGCAAGATTCTGTCTCCAAAAAAAAAGGAAGGAAAGAAGTATGGTGCCATAAACCCATAAACATTTATTCTTGGTATGTGAGAGAGGGTTGTTAATATATAAGACAATGCTATAGTTCAAGGATTGTCAAACTTTTATTATGGAAGTCAGCATAGTAAATATTTGAGGTTCTGTGAGCCATGTGGATTCTGTCATAACCAGTCAACTCTGCTGCATTGAACAACTCATATTCAATATGTTAATGAATAAGAATGGCAGTGTTCCAATAAAACTTTATTTACAAAAGCAAGAGCTTTTGGCCTATAAGCTATAGTTTGTTAACCTCTCTTAAAATAGATTAAGCATTTGGTAGGTTCTCAGTGTTTGGTGATTATAATAGTGCTCAGTACTTGAGTTTTAAATAAGTGCACACTTGTAATTGTATCCCTGTCTGGCAGAAGGAAATTTGTGTGCATATGCCAATGCCTACAAGGTCTTACATATTTACACTGTTCTTAATGACTAATTATTGAAATAAATGGGAAAGGTATGTAAAGGGTTCTTTATCTAGATAAAGATAAAGTTCTTTAAATAAAGCTAGAAAAGTACACAGGATAAGAGGATTGTTTTAAATATCAACATAGCTTTTCAAATTAATATGCCAGCTCCTGTTATTTAGAAAACCATAAGGTTATCTTTGCCTTAATGTCATGATGAAGAAGTTTACATTTTAAAACTGCCACTACATAACTGATAACATCATAATATACATTCACTGTTGCCAAGTCTTTTCCAGGAGAGGCAGGCCGAAAGGTAGGTTAGCATGTAGAATCATTCTTGCTTCAATATTCTGTTGTCATTTTTGCAGATGTTCTTCCTAGGTAATGTTCCATTGGTGTATAACATTGTATTTCAGATTCAGAGGTGTTGTTGCTGACCTAGAGTCTGTGGGACATACATGTCAAACTCCTTTTTTATAAGGGTGCCTACTTTGTTCTAATCCAGCCAAAATGGAGTCTTCTTTTAACCTTCCTATGAGACGTATGTGTGTGTGTGTGTGTGTGTGTGTGTGTGTGTGGTGTCAAGATAGCAGGCTTTAAGTAGAAAAGCAATCTGTAACACTGGAATTGAGTCCTATTGTTTCTGACATTTGGATTCAAAACTATGATTTTTATCCTAATACTCTTCTTGCAAACATTTGCAGTAAACCAACCATATAGTGACTATAGTGGACAAATGGCAGGGAACTTGGGAGGAAGAGACATTACAGGCATTTCTCCTTCCCTCATCATATATAATTAGTCAGTGAGTCTTTTGGATCTATTTTTCTAAACAAATGAATGCATTTCCTTCACTCTATCACTGGGCTACTCCTTTACTTTAGGTTTTTTTGTCTGTCACCTGGACCATTGCCATAGCCTTATAAGTGGACTCCCTGCCTCCTGCCTTCATCCAGTCCCTCCTACTCCAAAGGGCTCTGGTGGAAACCATCTCTGCTGACTGAAATCTTTCAACAGCTCTCTCTCTCTGCTGCCTGCAAATAAGCTCGGGGCCCTACGCCATCATGATCGGGCTTCACTTCCTCTCACAAATTCTGTGTTCTAGTCCAGTGGCCCTTGAACCTGGCTGTAGTGTTGCCTGAGAAACTTCAAAAAATACTAATCTAAACTTCACCTCTAGTCCAATGTGATAAGAATTTCTAGGAGTGGAGTAGAAGCATCCATAGTTTTAAAAGATCTCCAGGCAGTTTTAGTGTGCAGCCAAAGTCAAGTTCCTCTTTGTAGTCATTTTACACCAGTATTGATTCCCTGATCACAAATGTGTGCATTTGTACATGCTGTTGTTTTCCTACCTGGAAAACTCCTGCTTATTCTTTAAGGTTCAACTCAAAGAACATATCCTCGGTGGCTACTATATATTCTACAAGATTGTTTTGGTGCTTCTTCCACAGAACACCCACAACATTTCTGTAGAGGGGTCTGTTACATTCCCTGATTTTCTTGTGTCGTAATCATATGTGTACATGTGTGCCTCTCCCATTCATTAGTCAGTGAACGATTCAATGTAACCATGTATTGTGTCTTGGTCAACTTTGTATCTGCGGTGCCTCTTGTGGGTCTCATCCATAAATGGGTCATCGGAATATCATTATGGAATTGATGAATACATCAGAAGAGCAGCACTGGGGTGGTAGCTAGAACACACCTCAAAATGTATTCACTAGTTCATTCAGTGAGCTTCAAAATTATCTTTGTTCCAATGGGATATTAGGTAAAAATAACTAGTCTGGGAATGAGTATTGTCCACCAGGAGAGTCCTTAGGATGAGAAGCACTATGGAACCCCTTTTGTGGGATGGCAAACACAAGGTCATGTGACCACAGCCCAAGGAAAGACTATGGTCAAGATTTCGGGCAAGAGAGGTGACAAAGGGAAGAGAGAAAACATCAATAATAATTGAACTGAATCCTCTCTTAGGTGGGGAAAGGAAATCAATGCTCACATTAAATTGGCTTGAAGGTAACATGTTAGCAATGTTAGCAAGCCCAGAGATAAGACTGGAAAATTCACCAGAAAGCAAAATGTTACTTTAAGAGAGAGTGAAGGGTGGTGGAAAGAAGAGTGATGCCAAAGAGCTCAAAGCAGTAACTAAATAGTCTTAACAATAGTAGCTACATTTTGGGGTTTTGATAAGTCTTTGTCTACAACAGTAAAAAATATAGTGAACAGATTAGTTGGATGGGGGAAAAAGAAAGTAGGATCAAACGAAAAACAAATCTATCAAAGAGAATGATTCTTGTCTATTTTAGAAAGTTAATCTATCCCTACAATTGATTATGGCGTTATATGCACTGAAACAAAGGGAACTTCTACATTATGAATATTCACAAAATGCGAAGTGTAATAGCTTTTGAGCAACAAACTCATTTAGAGCTATTTTAAAGCTTTTTTTTTTCATAAAGAACATAGGACTTTTTTTTCTTTCTTTTTTTAAGAGACAAAGTCTCACTCTGTCTGTCACCCAGGCTGGAGTGCAGTGGCACTCACTGTAACCTCAAAACTCCTGGGCTCAAGCAGCCCTCTCGCCTCAGCCTTCTGAGTAGCTGGGACAGCAGGCAAGCACCATCACACCCGGCTAATTTTTAAATGTTTTGTAGAGATGGGTCTTGCTATGTTGCTCTGGCTGGTCCTGAACTCCAGCCCTCGAGCCATCCTCTTGCCTCAGCCTCCCAAAGTGCTGGGATTACAGGTGTGAGCCACCACACGCGGCCAAGCGTAAGCCTTTGAAAAATGTAATACGTGTATTTTAAATACTTCTGTACATAGTTACAGAAAACCAAGAGTGGGCGAAGAATCATATTTCATACACCTTTGATCCTGGTGCCTAGCAAAATACCCGTTTGATGAACAAATGGGTAAGATAATGAATGAATAGACTTGAATACAAGTTACAAAAGCAACTGGGACTGTTTTGTCTCAAGTGAGCCACCTTCTTCCCTGTCTTGCATCATCTGCCTAGCTGCACAGTGAACGCATGAAGCTTAGACTAAAAAGCATATGAGTGTTTGGGTGATAATGATGTGTTAGTGGAGGTTCATCAGTTGTAACAATTGTACCATTCTGGTGGGGGATGTTGATAATAGGGGAGACTATGCATGTGTCCAGGCATGGCTATATGGGAAATCCCTGTACTTTCTGCTCAATTTGCTGTGAAACTACAGCCGCTCTAAAACATACTTTATTAATAAAAAGCATGAATTCAAAGATGTGTAGTCAAGAAATTATGCATTCTAAAAGGTATTCATTGATGACTCACAATAAAATTAATGGGATTTTAAAAATTCTTTTCCTCAGAACAGGAATGCTGAGGCTAAACAACCTTGCAAAAATGAGATCAATGAAAATTTGCTATAGCAAAGTTGATTCATTTGTTTTCCTCTATGTTCAAAACCACCAGTTAAAATACAGGCAGTCCCCAGCTTATAAACAGATTATCTCCCAAAAGTTTATTTAATAAGCTGGTTTCTTGGAATGCACCACATACTTTCCAATGGAGCAGTGCAGTAAGTGTGAATTACATTTTAGGGCTAGCCCATATATATTTTTAAATATATAAGGTTGGTAGAAAATGGCCACAGAATGCAGCTATGCAGTTTGTTAACTGCACAAAGTCCCCAGCAATGGGGTGAGGAGACAGAAACCTAATAGCAGTGCTTGTAGTCACGACCAGCAGAAGAGGCACTTAAAAAAATCATCTGTGAGGGGATTACCTGTTGGAATTTCTCCTCTTAGAGGGGATTGCGTTTTGCAGTTCACATAAAGATACCTCTGGCTTGTGTTAGAGACTGCTGGAACAACAGTAAGTTGTAAGCACCGTTTAGATGAGAATTTGAGAGTATTCATTAAAGAAATGAGACTTGCATTTCCCCAGGATTCACTGCCAGAACAGAGACTCTGGGTCCTTTGAGCACTGGGAATAGCACCTTTCCTGGCTCCTGTAGAACAGGAGGAGTGGCAGACGGGGGAAGCTGAAGTTGTGGCAGTCAGAGTCTCTGGGAAGTCTTAGGCTTCCTGAAAGCAAGGACTGCTGTGGGGGAAGTAGCTATAAGTACAGTGACTCTTAAAGGAACTCTCATCTTTGGAAGTGGGGTGGTATAAAGGGTGAGAGAGTGTGTGTGTGTGTGTGTACGTGTGCACATGCATACACAGCTTGTGTGTTAGAATGTCTCTGGGAAAGTTGAAACCAGGAGGATTTCTGCATTGGCAGAGTAAAAACTGCTGGGGTATGGTGGGGTCCCCTGGACCTGCATCTGGCGGGGTAGGATGGCTATGATTTCCTTACTTACCACTGTTGGAAGGAAGGTAGTCTTGGAGTTTCTCAGTGGACCCTGGTGAGGACTCACCTTGGGGAGAGTGAGAAGGTGAAGGTGTTGGTGGTTCATTTGTCTGTGTCACATGTAAGTTTGGTGTTCTGAAACCAGTGAATTTATGCGGGTGAACAATAGATTCATATCATCACAGAGCTGAGTTTAAAAATGCTGTGAATCAGTATGCTCTGTTTCTATTTGCTTTTTCTAAGTATTTTGGTATTTGAGAAAACCCCTCCCCCCAAAAATCATCAAGTCCTCAATTTTACATTACAACGAAGTTCTCTAGACTTAAGACCAAGTCACATTAATTAGAACTTATTTCAATAATTTTAAAAAATTTGTGAAAACAAGACACTTAGTGCTCACTTGGATGTGCCATATAGTAACAGTATTAATCAGTTGAATAATCCACATTAATCAGTCCTGCCTTGAAGTAAAATTATTAATCAGCTTGATGATCTAAGCAATCTTCTGAGGAAATGAGTTTGTCTTAGAATTTAAAAAGTGATCATGGAAAAATTGAAAAAGAAAGAGTTAGAAAGGAAACGAAGAAAGATACTCATTTCAGTTTTATTTCAGTTATTTTGACACCAGATCTTCTGCTGATGTAGAGTGGCTCTGAGCTTTGATATCCAGTTCTGAACGAGTAATTTCCTCTTTTAATTGTGTCCTCTTCTGTCTAGAGAGAAAGTTGTGTGGCAGAGTGTCAGCAGCTGGGAAGAGATACCTCTTGAGTTGTCTCTTTTTTCTTTCCCTGAGGGAATGAAGTTGTTCTGGTACAGCATATAAGCTGAGGCCATATGTGACATTAAGTAGACTGAAATTGAGGCACGATACCATTTAATTTGGCTTTTTAAGCTAAACAAAAGGACAAGAAAACAAAGTCAAACCAGTATTGACCACTATGAAGAAAGATGATTGTTTTGATATAAATGTTCGGAGTTCCACAAATAATGTGGAAACTTAACCAAGGGAAAATTGAGCTTATCTAATCAGATGAAGCATTCCCAAAATCTAGAGGTGATCTCCTCAAAATTAGTGCAAACTCTGTTGGGAAAGGCAGACTTGGGAATAGAAGATGGCAGTTAGGAGGAAGTGTTACAAAAGAAACATTTTCCGAAATTCTCTCATACCAAGAGATGATTATATCAATAGTTGATTAGGGGTTCTTTTGTTGAAGAAACCTAAAATCTAGTGAGAACATGTTGTAACATGATGGCATTGCGTATTTGAAGTGGAATCTCATCAGATTATGTCCCCTTTTAGTTGTAGCCTGCTTTGACATTCCGCAGCCCGTCCAAGGGGGCTATGATGGCTTTGCACCAATTTTTCAGTTTGTCCCCTCCCACTCTCTCCATTTTGGCATGTCCTTTGTATTCACAGTATAGAACAAGAATCACCCACTACATTCGATAGCTAAACAATGAGAAAAACCAAGCAAAACAAAATTTGTTCAAAAACAGGCCTTAGTTGTTTCCCAGTTTTAGCATTCATCACTGCAAAATTTAAATCTTATGCATCTAAATAATTGAATTCTCCCCAGTAAGAAAGAAATTACAAATTAAACTCATTGTGCAAGAAAAAATAATATATTCCTAGATCAAGCAAAACAAGCCAAAAAAAAAAAAAAAAAGGGATGTAGCAAATATATATGCCATGAAAGTTGGGAGTTTTTTAGGTGAGAGTTGGTGTTTGGAAGTCAACACCATAATCTTTGAACTTTCAATTACGTCTCTTGAAGGCTGAAAACTTGTAGGGTAAAATTTTTGGTTTCACCCTAAAATTTCCCCTTGTGTGGCTTGGCAAATGTGAAAGTTTGAGAACCTCAGGAAAATCATGTTGAAAGAACCTGCTCAGAAGAGATCAGGGGGTGTGGATTTGGTTGATGACACAGACTACTGCGTCCTTACAGAGAATTGTTTGTCTTCCGTTTTTAGATGGCTTTAATTCCTCCAAATTGCTCCTTGAATAATAGGAAAAAGGCAATTTGAATTTCAGTGACAGATTGGACATAACAGGTTGCAACTATTAGGTCTAATTTTACCATACTGAGAAATAAAATTGCCTAAACATAAACATCGATCACTGATGCAGTAAATTAATTTGTACAGAAAAAGTAGTTTAACTGCAGTGCACATTAAACATAGAAAAATTTCAAAATTACTGCTCTCTGAATTAATTTGTACACTTGTTTACTTGTTAAAGGCACGCATAAATTCTTTTTTCTAAGGCAGTGTGGGTTTGAATAGAATAAGAAAAAAGTATAAAAAGTGAGAGGGACATACAGAGATGTGGAAGGCACACAAATTGGCCTGAATACTTACAAATAATATTTTTTCTTTCAATTTTGTTTTTAAATGCTCTTTAGAATGTGCATGGTTTTTGAATCTGTCCATAGGATCACTAAAGATGTACAGATTTTCCCCCTCATTATAACAAAGATAAATGTGAAGTTTTAATAGCCTTGACTTATGTTTGTTAAGAATTGAAGGTAGGAGTAATTAGAAGAGTTTTATGGTTTGGTTTCTTGGTGAGTATACATTCAAAGGTGTCCTAAGGCTTGGAACTGTTACATTTGTATTCATCAACAACCTGACCCATGCATTTCTTTGTACTTAACCATCTAAAAAAAATCAGCGAGCATGTTTGCATTGTTCCCTGTAATTCTATTATGAGGAATGCATGGCAAACTTCGGATAGTATCTTTTTAGATTGTTCAAGCCACCATGGAACTGAAGCTGGCAATGCGGTGCAGTTTGATAATATCTCCTGCCTACAGTTTTCAAGGACAGTGGTTCGATTCAAATACAATTCTGATAAGTGGCAGGTTTTCGTGTCTTTAATGCCTTGACAAGGGCATCACTCTCAGGAGAGGGAGGTGAAACCGTTTGGACAAGGATTCCGTTCCTGCTTCTTTGTGCTGACACACTAAGATAATGGACAATTAAGAGAGCCTTCACTGCAGGTGAAAGTGTGGGGTTATCACTAATATAAAGGAGCCCATGGGGTGCTGGGGTATGAAGGAGAAGAGGGATGGGAATTTTTAAAGGGAGTATGAAACACACAGATGAGACGCCTAATAACTGTTCACATATTGCACTTTTACCTGTAATAATGGTGAGTGATTGGAGTGTTCAGTGTTCCTTGCTTTAACTTTTTTTGTTTAAATATCTGGTTCATTGCATATGACACAAAGTAGTGCAGAAAACGCGCCCCAGTGCTGGCCTGCCTGTCGAGGGGTAGGGGAGCCCAGATAAGAGAGAGATTTGTTTTGTGGAATCTGTCTTTTAGACCAGCTTCCATGGGCTGTTTAATCTAGGATAGTGGTTGTCAACCCAGCCTGCACCCTCTGTGGGTCTTAACTCTCAGAGAGTCTGATTTAATTGGCCTGAGGATGGATCCAGTATGTAATTTTAAAAGCTCTTTGGACGATTCCAATGTGTACTCGGAATCAAGGACCATCGTTGCTGAGTTTGTAACAGAAGATCAGGCTCTTCAACATTCAGGCTCCCTGGCAGATTGTGTGATGATTTAATAGATTCCAATAACAGTGTCTGTGTTGCGGTTAGAGAAGATGCGTGCTGCGTATGTTTCTAATAGCCCACTCGTGTTTATGTCGGTGTCGTGGGTAAGCATTCAGGTATATCTGGGAAAAAGTTCCTTATCTCTTGACTATTGTTCTCCATTCTCCCTCCTCTCCTTTCGTTTCTGGGTTTTGTTGTTGTTGTTGTTCCTTATAGATATTTGAAGGTACCACTTCCTGTGATGTCATGGATGAGTCACCTAGGAGTGGGGAGGAGTCTGATAAAGGCAGAAGTGCCTATGTGACGTCAGTGTCCAGCTGTGACGAGCAACTTTGTCCCTAGTCTTCTTACTCTGATGGGGGAGATGGGATGTTCTGTATGCATGCAAATTTGAGGGGCACTTCTGATACCACTTAGCACTGATAAAGGTGAGGCAGTCCAGAGTATTTCAAAACAGAGTGCAGAAGAGGTTAACTGATTTTCTTTTGACTTGAACTGTCATTTGTCTTTAACAGCCCTGAACAATAGAGTGCACTGCTTCTGATAAGTATGGGTTCTCCTCAGCCTGAAGAGATGTGTGTGATAAGATAAGATGACTTGAAAAAAACAAGAGCTTGAGGGAAAGGGACAGGAGGAGAGGGAGACAGAAAGTATGTTAACTGCTTTGACTGCAAAATACCCCCTGGTAGCCAGAGATAAGACACCTTGAGCTACTCAGAAGACCTTAAACAGGATGTAAATGAAGCCAATAAAAATCACTTGAGATCAAGCCCTCCTTCTCCTCACCCCTCCTATTTCCAGCTCTGACAGCAGAAGGCTTAATTTACTGTATGGCATACCACACTTACATTCTGAACCCCGGAAGTTGCAAGAAACCGATAGCCTGTTCAAAGAACAAAGAATTTCTAGAGAGGTCCAAACTTGAGGCATTTAATCAGCAATTCTAGCAGTGCCTCCCTGAGTGGAAAAAGAAAGTATTGCCGAATATAGGAAGCTCCCTTCGTCTTTCTTTTCTCAGTCCTTACTCCAGATATTCGTTTACTTTGTAGTTTTGTGACAACCTTCTTTCTATGTGGAAATGGTTGGCAGGGTGAGCTGCCTTTGATAGCGTATTGGTATTTCTCATCTAGCTAATGCAGCTTGAAAGTAATCATGAACAAAAGTTTAGCAGACAGACTTTTTCATGTGCACTCTTGAAACACGGCTATCTACTCAGAACTGTGTTTCCTAAGCATGTAACACCAGCCTTTATGTACTTGGAACTATGTAACTCTTCAAAAATGGTCACTCTCTTTTTCTGGAAATGTATAAGCTGCTGCCAACACTCTTACAGAGAGGCAGTTACTTGCTGGAGCTAATTGAGTATTTCACTGGAAAGATTTGAAATATGGAGTCCTACTCAAAGTGGGAGGGGGGCTGTTAAAGGATAGGAGGGCAAAGAATATAGTGATATAATTTTCTTTCTGTAAAAGCCGCTTCTTGGAAGAACTGGGATTCAATTTGGTCTTTGAATAAGGGCGAGAAAGCCCTCCATCATTGATGTTCCATTACAGAGGAGCAAACACGGGAAAGGCACAGCCGAGTGCAGCAAACTTCAAGCAAGGACTTAGGTGATTCAGGGGAAAGAAAAGATTCTAAGGTGATTCTCAAGCTTGGGAACACAGGTGAAGACTCAGGAAACTTGCTAAAAAAAGAGGATTTCTGGACCCCATCCTCAGAAGTTCAGAGTCAGGAGGGGTGGGGTGGAGTGCAGGTGTCTGCGTTTTTAACAGGCAGTTCAAGCAATTGGTCTGCTGGTGGTTGGTGGATTAGACTGAGAAATGCTGCCCTGCATCATCTGGCTGTGGTAGAGGGTCAGCCTTTGGTTTGTTGGGTACAGCCGGGATAGCTGGAATGATAATTGAAGAAGGGTGGTTTAAGGGATAGGTGAGAAGGATCCTTCATTGGAATCAGTGGCAGGGAATAAGTCCCTACAGACAAGGGTGTGAGAGGAAAGTGAAGCTGACCACAGTGCCAGTTTGACTGTGCCTTTTCTTCTGCTTTGATTTGTCAAAACCTGATCTGACCATACCACCCCACTCAAAGCAGAGGCTGGAAGAACAGGAGAGAGGCAAACAGACCCACTGTTAAGGAGATGTGTGTATATAGGATTTTTCTAGTCAATAGCCAGCAGTGAAATCAAATTAAGAAATTGACTGTCACGACTTGTTAATAGAGAGTTATATGTTTGTAGAGTTGCTAGGCAGTTTTTGTTTTCTTCTGCATATGTGTGAATACATGCATCACTTAGCATGAATTAGTTTAGTAATATGAAAAACAATAAATTTTTTTTAAAGAAAAACAATATTAAACATCATTTTAGATTTATTCATTTACCTGTAAAAACTCAGCATTTGAGTTGTTGTTGTTGTTGTTTTAGTGGAGGAGAGTTTGGGAAGGATGGACTTTGAGGGTTTTCTAATATGTAGAGCCAAGGTGCCTGCCTGGGCACTGGGGACTTGGGTGTGGGTTTCAGTGCCACTGTCAACTACTATTGTTAGTACAACATTATAACATGTTACTCATCCTCGTTGACCTATTTGTTCATCTATAAAATTAGCACTTTTTTTCCCCTAAAGGCCCACATTTCTCACAGGTCTTAAATCTTATGTTTCATATATACATGAAAAGTTAGGAATGACAGCCTTGACTTTCTTTTCTCTGTGTAGGCTTCAATCACATTCACTCATTTTCTTTCCTTTGATCCCTAAAGTCAGACCCAGAGGTATGCACAATCCATGCCAAACAACAGGTCATCTTAAGAGAAAAGAGCAGAGCTCAGATGTGGAAGGAAGCTTTATAAAGATTTCAGAGACCAGCCCTTTGGTACAGACAGCATTGAGTCAGTGAAGATTCTAAAACTGTGCTGGTAGGTTTCATATCTTTGAATATTAGCAACGTGTCTCATTACTGTGGCCACGCTGCCTTGGATTCTTTTCTTTTACATTATTTTGTTATTTTTAAAGTATCTTGGATGGAGGCAAAGTAAGATGCTAGTACACGGAGGTATCATGGGGTTTTTGAGGCCTGATTTGGTCACAGGTGTTGGAATATTTGCCAAGATGTATCATCTCAGATAATATATGTGTTATTTATAGATAGACACACATATATAATTTAATAAAAATATGATTATAGATATTAATCAGTAGACAGTAGCATCGTAAAGTCTTCCCTTAGAGACATATTTCATTAAGACATGATTGTACAGATATTTAGTCCTATTAAGTGACAAATTACTATGATTAGCACTTTTGTAATGAGAGTTATCTAAAATATTTGAAAAACTACTTTGGCATAAATTACTTAGTCTATTCTGAACATTTAGTCAACTGTGGATAAAAGCATGCAAGTGTCCACATGCAGTGTGCCACAATTTTAACTGTACTGGTTCCCATAAATAAATTACCAGGGCTGTTACCAAGAAAAAAATAATGAAATGAACTGGCTTGGATGTTATCATCATATTCATTCTAAGGTAGAGATTCTAGGGAAGAGAAAAATCAAACCAAAAGTGAAAAGTAAAACATAAAGGGCAAAGAGGGTACTTGGAAAGTCCTCAAATTGATAATTAGCCTTATTGTCAGAATGCTTCTTTTATATTTTGCTGAATTAGATACATTTAAAAACTCTATAAATACATGTACTTGATATCATATGACCTGTGTAGAGATATTTTGTCATACCCTAACTAAAGATTATTTTAAGAAAATAACTTTGGCTTTCCAGTTTATGTAGTACTTTTATAAACATTATCTCATTTGAAATAAAGGATTGTCTTACATCATTTGGGTTACTTGGAATCCAATCTCATTTTTCCATTTCAATTTTACCATGTAAGTGTTAATGTGAAAGGTAATAATTCTGTTGAAACACTATAAAAATTCTATTGTATAAGGCATATTAGTGATTGGCCCTACTGTAGACTCTTTCTTATGCGTAAAGTCTCGAGAGAATCCAATATCCCCGAGTTGCCTTTTTAAATTTTTTTTGAGACGGAGTCTCGCTCTGTCGCCCAGGCTGGACTGCAGTGGTGCGATCTCGGTTCACTGCAACCTCTGCCTGTCGGGTTCAAGCAATTCTCCTGCCTCAGCCTCCTGACTAGCTGGTACTTACAGACACACGCTGCCACGCCCGGCTAATTTTTTGTATTTTAGTAGAGACGAAGTTTCACCATGTTGCCCAGGCTGGTCTTGAACTCCCGAGCTCAGGCAATCCTCCTGCCTCAGTCTCCCAAAGTGCTGGGATTACAGGTGTGAGCCACCATGCCCGGCCCCTCATCTCTGAATTCCTTAATACCACTGTAGTATATAACTTCCTCATTAAATGCATAAAACTGAGGAGCAGACGACAGACATTACTTTGAGTTGCAGCTGCTGGGTGGTTGGCTGGGTGTCCTCACTAGCAATCTTAGTGGCTTTTTCACTCTAGCCTGACAACCTGCGTGAGTCAGTCTGTGCCTTAAAATTCAAAATGATTATTTGCCACAGACCTTAACAATTCCTATCATTTGTTAGACACATGAATGTCCAAATCAAGATCTAGTACTGAGGTCAGCTGTAATACAAAGGCATATGGATAAGTGTAGTAATAGTTCCCCCCCAATCTTTGTAACAGCTTTTTCTGCATTAGCAAACCATATTTATCACTTTACTGCACAATGAACCCACAGGGGGTGCTAATTGTTCATTAATTAAATTTTAGCCTTTCAACACTTTTGTATTCTCCAGTGGCCTTGTCTGCAGTGAAGTATACAGTGTGGCCTTTTCAGGCTGCCGAAAATTCGTGTTGGCGTTACTGCTGCCATGGATATAATACAGGTGAAAGTCAGCTCCAATAAATACCATTTCAGGACTGTTATAATTCCTGGTGACTGAAAGTTTTCCGGCCTTGGACCAAAGCCTACATGTTGGAAAAATAGTCAGTAAAGTCTAGTTTAACAAGACATAACATTCTGTTAGACCAGATGCTGCTTTGAAATAGAATTTGATTTCATTGTTTGAAAATTCTGGTGTTTTATGGCAGTTCTTCCAAAACCATTAACATGGTGGAATGAAGTGTCTAAGATCCCTCATTCCCTAACGAAGCCATTTCCAAACTTACTTTTCTCAGTGGAAGAATCCCCTTTACCTTCTGCTTCCCCAGTGAAGAAGTTAATTTAAAATCACTCATGATTAACTTGGTAGCATTGAGAGATTTACTGAGTATATTTTAAAAGTGTCGGTCATCCTTCAATGCTCGATACGTATATTTCACACAAGTGCAAAGGATTTTGAAGTGAAATAGAATTGGCCTCAAGGAATTTCTAAATAAGCCAAATAGTCACTTATAGAATGGTGCTGGCACTATGGAATGTGGCTTCTGGACTTGGAATGCAGGCCTTTTTGTTGTGTGGATTTTACAACACTAATGAATTAATCACAACTTGCCAGTGTGTGTAGCTATTAACAAATGAACTACTGCACATTGATTTTCAAGATATCTGTGAGTAGCATTCAGAAGATTTTTTCCTGGAATATTTTTGCTTGTTTATTTTTTTATTGTTAATAAATATTGTTATTTAAAAAGAATAATGTTGTTAATAAATTAATCCATATTAATTTAATAACGATATTGTTTATTAAATTGTTATTTAAATAATATTGTTAAGTAATTGTTCTTTATTTTTGTGTATTTTTATTTATAAACAAGAATGCCCTTTAAGTCATTAAAATTTTTTACAATCTCAGTATGAAAACTGCAACAACTAAATTGCAGTTAATTTTGATTCCTTTCTACTGTTCTCACATTTATGAGTTATCATTTATCACTTATCACTTACAGGTAACTTTGGCTTTCATACTAGTAGTAATAATGTAATACATTTTTATATTTTAGCAGTACAGAAAACTCCTTCATATAATGTCATGTTTGATTCTTATAATACCTCATATGTTGAGGCAGCTGAAATTTTTCTGATATTATAGACAAGGAAATCAAAACTTCAAAAAACGTAGTTTCTAAAGTTCGTAAGCCAATATTAGACCTGAACACATAGTAGGTGCATAATAAATGTTGATTAAATCAATGAATTAAAGCAATGAAAAACTACTTAAAATTCTTTGTGATATGAGGTCATATATAAACACAAGAGTACACAGTAACTAATAAATGCCTTCTAACTCAAAATAGTAGAGAAAAAAAAGAATGCAGACTCAGGAAATCCACTCTGGTGATGTCTGTCATTATTCAAGGAAAGATCAACATGTTAAACGGTTTAGAACACCCTCAGTCACAGCACTGTAAACAGATGTGTAATACACAGTTGCCAATTATTGAACGCCAAGAGGTGGGTGCTTATCATTAGTTATATATATTTTTAAGTGAGCCGAAAGATAGAAAAAGAAAAGCAGTTCTCACCCCCCACATAATTGGAAACCACTTTTCCTTCTGTCTGGCTTCAGAAACACAATGTCTTGATTTCCGTGCGAGAGACGATGACTGTTCTTTAACTGGTTTCACGTCAGCTTTTTCCTCTGATTGGAGAGGTGGAGTTAAGTGTGAACTGCTTAAGAATGCACTGTTTTCTATTTAATTTGGCTGCAGAAGATGGAATTCATTGAGCTCCGTCTGTTCAAATGAACTTTAAGCAACAGCAAGCAAAACATTTGTACTTCTCTCTGCACATGCAGTCGAAATGTGTCTGCTGAAAGAATGAATGTAAAGCCCAGGATTACCTAAGGAGAGCCATGGAGATGTGATAACAACTCCTTATCTCTTTGTTGGCTCATCTGAAGTGTTAAAGTGTTGTTGAGGGAAAGCGAGCCTCCCTTTTACTAGGGAGTATTGAGGGCAAAAAAAAAAACCCCAAAACCAAAAAACAAACAAACAAAAAAAACCTCTAAGCTTGAGTGCTGATATCTGGAATTCATCTTAAGACTGTTAAAAAATCTGCACCACCAATTCCCGCTCCGCACAGCTGCTGTTATTAATGGGTGACCACCCTTTTTCCTCATAACCTAACTGTTAATTCATTTCATTGGTCCTTCTAGAACAGTTCGAAATATTACAGAATTTAAAAGCATCTGCGAATTATAAATAATTTTAAAGTTCACATTTCTCATTTGAACACCCAGTAAAGGGTATTCGTTTTCAGGTAGTTAAATAAGTTATATGACAAAGGAGTAAATTTAATGTGGAGCTGCTGATTTTTTTTTTTAAAAGAAGCATCATAGTTATTAACGTTGCAGCTTTTCTAAAACTGTTGACATTTCTATGGAGAATGAAGGGAAGCAATTGCATAATAATGCATAATAGTTTTTTTTTTTAGCATGACCTTATCTTTTAGCAATTTAAATCATTGCTTTAAAAATGTATTTTGTAATTTGGTTAGTAGAGGATTTTAAATTTGATGGTGTAAAATTGTTACTGTGTGGCATTGAAGTAACATGACAAACACCCTTGTTACCTGTGTCTATTAAACATGCATTTCAAAATATTGTCCTCTTTAAGTAGAGCCCGACTTCTCTTAGCGTTTGTGCACACCTGTGTATTTCCCCCAGGAGTTTCAGCTTATATTAAAGTGTCTCAGGTAGCTAATGACTGAAAAAGTACTGTAAATTCTATTTAGTAAGAAATTTCAGAACTGCTCCTGTAACTTGCTGGCAGAAGTAAAGAATTATGTAAGGCAAGTGGGGGAATCTGCCATGTTTTGGTCTCAAGTCTTACCCGATTGTTTGACCCTCAAAAAAAAAAAAAAAAATCTGCTGAATTAACTTACCATGATGCTAAATAATACAATGATTGTATTGCTCATGTTTGAAGGAGAAGAGAGGTGTAAACCACATTCTTGGCTTCAGAATTCCATAGAAAAACACTTGTGCCAAGGTTACCTGCCTGTAAAGACCCAATATTATATCCCGTGTTTGCTAATTTAAGGCTTGGAACATAGTAAGCATGGATTTATGGTCCATTAACATTTAGATATCACCAACTGATTATCTTTTATTTTCTTGCTAGCTGCATATACAACTGTGAACGCTAAAGGCACTGTAGATTGCCATTGAGTCAGTCCTTAAAACTAATATTCCAGAGATTGCATTAAAGGAAAGAAAATATTAAAATATGTTTATACTAGACTCATAGAAGCTTACACATGGAAACAGAAATACATGCAACACATAGAAATCTTTTTGTTTACATATGCAGCTTTTCTTCCAGCCATGATAAGGTGCCCTAGAAACATTCACTAATCTTTGTAACACCCCAGAGGGTAAGTAGCAAGAATTATTATCTTCATATTGCAGGTGAAATACCTAGGTAGGGGCAGATTAAATGACTTGGCCGGGTCACTCTCTAAGTCAGTTATGAAGCTAGAAATAAAACTCCAGACTCTTGACTTTTAGTTCCTACACAAGTACCAGACCCATCAATATTTGTGCTTCTCCTCACTTGAAAAGTAACCATTGATATAAATCCTGTCCCTGTTAAGGAAATCTTGCTGTGTGCCCCTAGCACACATGGTACTGAGTCCCTGATGGGCAGTTAAGAGGGTACTCTGCTGTTGCAGTGAACAAGCTCAGGTAGCAAAAGGATATTGCTAAGGCAATTTCTTGCAGACCGGGCCCTATGAAGAACATTATCAGAAGTTTCCATAACTTCAGAGAAAGTATTTTCATCTGCTTTCTTACATTAGTTTCTCTTGAATAATTTCAGATTGCCCCTAGTGTTGGAATCAATCTTCTGAAAGGCTTGGTCCCTGTCCTCAGGAAGTGTGTGTCCTACACAAATTAAGACCTGCCTAATCATAAACAAAGTAAGCATTGACATTAGTCTAACCCTCCTGCACATATTCTCTTCCTCTCTCTTTGATCTTATTTTTTAATTTCTGGCTAATTTGATTAGTCTTGAACACAAGCGAGTGGCCAGAACCCTCAGCATTTCTCTTCCACAATGGCAGGCCGTAAACTGAGACTGTCAGACCCTCATTTGTGTGCTTGTCTGTCCATCAGCAGGAGCTGGGATCAAATCACGTCCAGTCTCTGCTTCCTCCTTCCCAGGCTGGCACACGAGGGGCTGATGGCTCACGTCACAAAGGTACTCTGTGTTCTGGTGCCTTTTTTCTGTGGAATAACTCCTTCTAGTATGACTTCACTTTTCTGTTAGTGAGCACTTTCCCCCATAAATATGCCTGAACAGGTGTTAACTCTGCTGCTAACTGAGTTTCCAGCTGTCCTCCTCCAACACAGACCCAGCAAAATCTGTTGTTTCGTCCTTTTAGGCAGACTAGAGAAGTGCTGAGCCTGAGATGGAGGTCTTCCTTGCAGGATATGGCCGTTCTGCTGCCAGAAGATGGTCCGGAAAGCCTGGCTGGCTAACAAAGACAGGCCTTCAGCGGCTGGGTGTAGTTCCAGTTCTGCATCCCCTTTGGCAGAAACACAGAGGCTGCTGCAGTGTGGCCAGCCAGCGAAATTAGGAAATAAGGACCTCTTTTATTTACTCAGGCTGCTGAATCATGGGCATTCCTGTCTGCTTGGAGAAAAGTCAGGCGGCTCTACTTTCCACTGAAAGTCTCAGGAGTGTTGGAGACTTTCATCTCGGAGTGTTCGCACACTTGTTTTAATGTGCTTTATGGAAATGGTGAAACTCAGCAAGTACAGTTGCTGTAGAAAAACATCTGCACTAACCATGCACACACATTTGCATCTTTAAATAGACTTTTTAGGCCACGGAGCTGGTTTCCAGCAAAGCTTTTTCGGCAGTAAGAGCTACAGCTCTCGGAGAGTCAGCTCAAGTGAAGTGACTGGTTTCAAAAATTAAAATTTAACATGGACATGTTAAGTATTTCACATTGAAATGCAGAAAACTTGCCATCATACGGAAAGACAGTCCCCGCAAGTAGCACTTAGTGCCAAGGGGGAAAAAAGTTAAAGTTGATTCAGGAATCTGAGTTGAAAGAATCCTCTACAGTTTCTTCCACGTGTAAAAAGAAATTGACATCGTTTAAACCTATATTCACCATTTAAGCATAGTTTGCGCTGTGGCTGCCAAAAAGCCTAAGCTAATGGGGATGGATAACTCTCAAAGACTTAGGTAGACCTCAGAGTATGTTGGCGGGGAGACCATCACCACAAAAGTCTTGGAGGAGTCTGATACCTGAAGAGCGTGGACCAACCCATTGGGAGTAGTGAGTCCCTGTGTGTTCTTGGGAGAATATGATCCATTTACAGTGCTGGTAAATGAGAGTTTTACATTTTATATTTTAAAACAGAAATCAGCCTTTCAGGGAAACTTTATTTTTCTAAAAATATCATTCCTTGCTCAAGCTATTTTCTTCCGCTCGATCCCCAAGCCTTATGGCTTCTACAGAGGGTTTGTGTAATTTCCTTTACAAAGATGTGTAATGGGGACTGGAGAGAAGAAGGAAAAGGTTTCTAGCTCTCTTGAATCCTAGTTAAAACCTTGATCCTAACCTTCAGTTCACTTGACATGTCACTGAAATTTACAAGCTTAGGAGAACAGTTATATAATAGATACAGTCAGGCATGGACCACAGACAAGAAGCTGATTTAAGCATGGTGTTAGGGATTGCATAATTTGTATAATGGTCCATTGCTCTATAATTCTTTATGTATTTGTATAAAAATATATCATACCTGGACACAATCTGCAATTTAATAATAAATTCACTTGCTCAATTTTCAGGCTCAATAGTTACATCCTTCTAGGCTAGATGCATTACAAATTCTGATTCACTGTTTTCCCCAAATGTATAAATGAGAAGATGTGTTTGAAAATATTTTAAAAAATGAAATAGCAGGATTTAAGCCTAAAAGATAAATGTGAAATGTGGTAGATTTTACATAGAATGTTGAGCACATTTAATAGATAGCCTTTTTTTTTTCAATTAGGGTAAATATTTGAAATTTTGATTTGTTTCAGGTATATTAGCTTTAGGTGACGACACCTTTTTAAGGGGAAAACTAGATCATTATTGAGTTTTTTTGCTTTTAGTTAAAAAAATTTTTTGTGTGTGTTGAGTGGTGAGTTGAGTTTATCTGCATATGTTCCTGGTGTATTCACTTTAAGTAGAAATCACATCCACATCCATCAGACCCTTTCTTATGCTGGAAACATGTTGGGTTATAGAGTCATATAAATGAGGATGCAAAATCGTGCGGTTTTCAACTTGTACGGCGACGCTTTGTTGCAGTGGGCAGGGATCCAGGAATGGTGTTTGGTTGTTTTCTCAGAGTGAGAGGGTTGCCATCTGGCATTGATAGTGAGATGGTGTTGTCATCAGTTTCTAGATGCAGGAAAGGAATGATCCTCATCTGTTTCCTGTGGATAAGGAAGAGGCTGACAATCTAGTAAAATCTTGTTACCTTAAAGAAAGCAGACATGGAATTCGTTTACATAATGCTTACCAGTTTCTACTTTTATGTTAATCATTTAGCTTGCTAGTGAACTTCAGCTTTGAAGAATTTAAAAATGTATTTGATCATACTCTAATTGAATACCATTAGAATATTCTAATAATGCTCTAATTGAGCCTCTTATTCTAACTGAAACACTATCCCCACCAGCTCCACTCCATAGTCTTTACTTGTATGTTTTTTTGAAAAATCGTGCTCCTTTGGAGAGCGAAAAGCTTTTAAAATTTCTTCTGATCTTGAACAATAGGTTGTGAAAAGCAAAAAAGAGGTTTCACAACCTGTTTTGAGATGGTCTTATTTTCCACTTGGATATCAAGAAGGCAACAGAAATAACAGTGCACATTTGCTAAGAAAATAGTTTTTAAAATCACCTAATACAAGGTAACGTTCCTTTATGGATAACTTGCTAACTTTGTATCTGGCTCTCAGTCTTGTTTGTCTTCTTTTTGTCACTCATAAATCTTTCAGCATTTACCATAATCATTTATCACTTTTCCTGTTTCCAGTTTTTCGCAAGTTGCTTTGTCTCTGCTCACCTCAAAGTGCAGGTCCTGTTTAGCTAAGGAAGTTCAGGCTGCTGAAGCTTTTGCAAAAGGAAGATATGGTGGGCCACCTCTTGAACTTTCCAAACAAAATGCACTATTAAAATCTGGCCCTTGTGAAACTCTCATTTTTTCTTGATCCTAGCTGATCCTAGCTACATGTAATATCTGGCAGTACCCTTCTAACATTTAATAATCCATTTTCTGGCCTATGGTATTCGAATTTCAGTTATTGAAGAAATCCTGGTTGTCTTTCATTACACAAGACATAATTATTATTGTGTTTTCTGTCTTCTTTCATGTGCTTACTTTTTAATACTTTTTTGCTGAAAGCAATAAGGTCTGTATCAATAAGAACCCCATAAAAGATTTTGGTCTTCAGAATTGCCTTTTTATATAAAAACAAGCAAAATGCAGAGGGAATTTTTTATTAAATATTAGACATCTGGGTTGACTGCATTAATTTTAAATCATTCCTGTAATATTTCCTCTTTTCATTTGGTTCTTCAGATGCTCACATAATATGCAAATCATTTTAGAATGAATACAAAAGAAACATTAAATATATTAAAATCTGCATTTTAATAAAATTGTCAATGTGTAATATATACCTTGCTTCTAAGGAAGAATGATAAAAAGTAATAAAAGGGTAATTTAGACATAGAACTATTTAATATCCTCTTATATTTTACAACTCAACAAAAAGTAAATGCAGAATAACTGCTTTGGGCTCAGATTTGAAAATGTCTCGCTCAAATATTCTCTCTTTCATTTCTTTTTTTTCTTGAAAGGTTCAAGAGGGTCCAACCATGTGTGCTGGTTGAAATGGTACGGTAAACTCACTCTTGAATCTCAACATGTCAGATGAAATGTGTCATTGCTTCTTGTTGCAGATGGAGTGGATGTTGAAGATGATCCGACTTGCTCTTGGCCAGCTTCCTCACCTTCCAGCAAGGATCAGACTTCCCCTAGCCATGGAGAAGGTTGCGATTTTGGAGAGGAAGAAGGTGGCCCTGGGCTCCCATACCCATGTCAATTCTGTGACAAGTCGTTTAGCCGCCTCAGCTACCTAAAGCACCATGAGCAGAGTCACAGCGACAAACTGCCTTTCAAATGCACCTACTGCAGTAGGCTGTTCAAACACAAGCGCAGCCGAGATCGCCACATAAAACTCCACACCGGGGACAAGAAGTACCACTGCAGTGAATGTGATGCTGCGTTTTCCAGAAGTGATCACTTGAAGATCCACTTAAAGACTCACACTTCCAACAAGCCATATAAATGTGCCATTTGTCGCCGTGGGTTTCTGTCCTCTAGTTCCTTACACGGACACATGCAGGTTCACGAGAGGAACAAGGACGGCTCCCAGTCTGGTTCCAGGATGGAGGACTGGAAGATGAAGGACACTCAGAAGTGCAGTCAGTGTGAGGAAGGCTTTGACTTCCCAGAAGACCTCCAAAAACACATTGCAGAGTGCCACCCCGAATGCTCCCCAAACGAGGACCGAGCGGCCCTCCAGTGTGTCTACTGCCACGAGCTCTTCGTAGAGGAGACCTCCCTCATGAACCACATGGAGCAGGTGCATGGCGGGGAGAAGAAGAACTCATGCAGCATTTGTTCTGAGAGTTTCCACACAGTTGAGGAACTGTACAGCCACATGGACAGTCACCAGCAACCGGAGTCGTGCAATCACAGCAACAGCCCTTCCCTGGTCACGGTGGGCTACACCTCCGTGTCCAGTACGACTCCAGATTCCAACCTCTCAGTGGACAGCTCAACCATGGTGGAAGCTGCCCCGCCAATCCCAAAGAGTCGAGGGAGGAAGAGGGCTGCTCAGCAAACCCCTGACATGACTGGTCCCTCGAGTAAACAAGCAAAAGTTACCTACAGCTGTATTTACTGCAACAAGCAATTATTTTCAAGTCTTGCAGTTCTGCAGATTCACCTGAAAACTATGCACTTAGATAAGCCAGAACAGGCCCATATTTGTCAGTATTGCTTGGAGGTCCTGCCCTCACTCTATAACCTAAATGAACATCTTAAGCAAGTGCATGAAGCTCAGGACCCAGGTCTGATTGTTTCTGCCATGCCTGCCATTGTCTACCAGTGTAACTTCTGTTCCGAAGTTGTCAACGACCTCAACACTCTTCAGGAACACATCCGATGTTCTCATGGATTTGCAAACCCTGCAGCTAAAGATAGTAATGCATTCTTTTGTCCCCATTGCTATATGGGGTTTCTCACTGACTCTTCCCTCGAAGAGCATATTAGACAGGTTCATTGTGACCTCAGTGGCTCCCGGTTTGGGTCTCCAGTGCTTGGGACTCCCAAAGAACCAGTAGTAGAAGTCTATTCTTGTTCCTATTGTACCAATTCACCAATATTCAACAGCGTTCTTAAGCTGAACAAACATATCAAAGAGAATCATAAAAACATTCCCTTGGCCCTGAATTATATCCACAATGGGAAGAAATCCAGGGCCTTAAGCCCCCTATCTCCTGTGGCCATAGAGCAGACATCTCTTAAGATGATGCAGGCAGTAGGAGGTGCACCTGCACGTCCAGCTGGAGAATATATCTGTAATCAGTGTGGTGCTAAGTACACATCCCTAGACAGCTTTCAGACTCACCTAAAAACTCATCTCGACACTGTGCTTCCAAAATTGACCTGTCCTCAGTGCAACAAGGAATTCCCCAACCAGGAATCCTTGCTGAAGCATGTTACCATTCACTTTATGATCACCTCAACGTATTACATCTGTGAAAGTTGTGACAAGCAATTCACATCAGTGGATGACCTTCAGAAACACCTGCTGGACATGCACACCTTTGTCTTCTTTCGCTGCACCCTCTGTCAGGAAGTTTTTGACTCAAAAGTCTCCATTCAGCTCCACTTGGCTGTGAAGCACAGTAACGAAAAGAAAGTCTATAGGTGCACATCTTGCAACTGGGACTTCCGCAATGAGACTGACTTGCAGCTCCATGTGAAACACAACCACCTGGAAAACCAAGGGAAAGTGCATAAGTGCATTTTCTGTGGTGAGTCCTTTGGCACCGAGGTGGAGCTGCAATGCCACATCACCACTCACAGTAAGAAGTACAACTGCAAGTTCTGTAGCAAAGCCTTCCATGCGATCATTTTGTTAGAAAAACACTTGCGAGAAAAACATTGTGTATTCGAAACCAAGACACCCAACTGTGGAACAAATGGAGCTTCTGAGCAAGTGCAGAAAGAGGAAGTGGAGCTGCAGACTTTGCTGACCAACAGCCAGGAGTCCCACAACAGTCACGATGGGAGCGAAGAAGACGTTGACACCTCTGAGCCTATGTACGGCTGCGACATTTGTGGGGCAGCCTACACTATGGAAACTTTGCTGCAAAATCACCAGCTTCGAGACCACAACATCAGACCTGGAGAAAGTGCCATCGTGAAAAAGAAAGCTGAGCTCATTAAAGGGAATTACAAGTGCAACGTGTGCTCTCGAACCTTCTTCTCCGAAAATGGCCTCCGTGAACATATGCAGACCCATCTAGGCCCTGTCAAACACTACATGTGCCCTATTTGCGGAGAGCGGTTTCCCTCCCTTTTAACTCTTACTGAACACAAAGTCACGCATAGTAAGAGTCTTGATACTGGAAACTGCCGGATTTGCAAGATGCCTCTCCAGAGTGAAGAGGAGTTTTTAGAGCATTGTCAAATGCACCCTGACTTGAGGAATTCCCTGACGGGCTTTCGCTGTGTGGTGTGCATGCAGACAGTGACCTCCACCTTGGAACTCAAAATCCATGGGACATTCCACATGCAAAAGACAGGGAATGGGTCTGCAGTTCAGACCACAGGGCGTGGCCAGCACGTCCCAAAACTGTACAAGTGCGCATCTTGCCTCAAAGAATTCCGTTCCAAGCAAGATCTGGTGAAACTTGACATCAATGGCCTGCCATATGGTCTGTGTGCTGGCTGCGTGAATCTCAGTAAGAGCGCCAGCCCAGGCATTAACGTCCCTCCCGGCACGAATAGACCAGGCTTGGGCCAGAATGAGAATCTGAGTGCCATCGAGGGGAAAGGCAAGGTGGGGGGACTGAAGACGCGCTGCTCTAGCTGCAACGTTAAGTTTGAGTCTGAAAGTGAACTCCAGAACCACATCCAAACCGTCCACCGAGAGCTCGCGCCAGACAGCAACAGCACACAGTTGAAAACGCCCCAAGTATCACCAATGCCCAGAATCAGTCCCTCCCAGTCGGATGAGGTAACTCGCCTTTTTTAATGTTTGCTATTTAACCTCCTCAAGAAATGGTCCCTACTTTATGTTTACACTCTCCACAGCTTTATTTATTGTCATGGGCCAAAAGATGCTTAGATTGAAATGCAATGGTTTTTTTTCCCCCATAGCCATTAGCTAGCAATTACTTGCTTCTTGATAAGCAGCATTTTGGCTTGAATGGTGCAAAATAGGACTAATTCCAGTCTCCCTAGGATATTGTCTTCTCTATGACTGAAGAGACCAGCGCTCATGCCAACACTACTGAGATCTGGAATCTCAGCATAGCTTCACCGTGAGTTGAAATCCCCAGCTATGACTTGTGTGTATGGCAGAGAGATAATGACACAAAAGTAAGATGCTATGAGCCAACATGCTGGCTTAGAGTAAATTAAAAAGAATATATATATTTGGGTATAACAAATTGGGTCGAGGTGGCTTTTTAATACCATGTTGTCAACACTCACTGTTTTTCTTTGTCTTCTGGGCAGTGAGGAAAATACTTCCTCACAACAGGATTTTTAAAAAGCCCCTACCCTACATTTATTAAGCACCGCATGCCCATTATTCTGTTTAAAGACACTATGCCTGAGTTTGAGATCTACTCTCTGGGTGTCAAAATTAATATTTGTGGGGTTTTTTTCTCCTTAGTTTCAGAGTAGTTTTCTGGTTTCTTTGCCACGATGACAAGAAACAAGTTCATTTACAATGAAATCATTTCGTAAGTCATCATTTCTTAGAAGCTGAGCAGAGGATGGCTCATTGTAATATTTCTTTATGCTTTATCACCTGGTTTCTAATAGCTCTTTCCACTTCCCTACCTGCCCCTATCTGGAGATCCATCCAAATGAAAACCCCAGGGAGATCCTTCTCCCTTCAGTTTGGGGTTAGTGCATTTTCCTTATCTTGTCTCTGCACTCACACCCCGGTGGAGGCCCCCCTGTGGCTCCCTGCAGATAGCCATCAGTCAGCTGGCAGGGGAGGGCTGAGAAGACTGAGACAGAGCCTGGCCTCACAAAATGTGGCATCTGTGTGGCAGGCAAACTCCCAAATTTTGAAGCCACTTTCCCCCTTCTCCCCTGCCCAAGTAAGTCTGCACTTTTCTCTCATTTAAATATATGAAATCCTTTCAAACTGCTGAGGACAGCTGGAAGAACGTAGCTTTGATTATGGCTCATAGCTCATGGGTTGGATCAAATTGTTTCTTTTGAAACAAATATTAGTAGTTAAAAGCATGTGAAATGAGGGTTTTCCAAGTTTTTACTTTGAAATTTTTTAAACTATAGAAAAGTTAAAGGACCAACACAGCGAACACGTATGTGTGCCTGTGTTTGGGTATCCCAGATCCTCCAGATGAGAATGTTTTGTTGCGTTTTCACTCTCTCTGCACCCCTTTTTAAAATCAACTTGAGCCACATGAAAGAAGGTTGCAGGTATCATGACATCTCCTAAGAATAAGTGTATTTTTTTGTTCAATTATGACATCATTAGCTAAAGCAATTTACTAAATTAAAAAAGGAAATTAAGTAATCCCATAATACCGTCTGTAAGAGGTTCATATTTAAATTTTCTCCGTTGTCCCCAAAATGTCTCATGTTTTTAAATGTTTTTGAATGAGAATTCTTAAAACATTAAGGCAGAAAATTACTCTTCTCCTTTGTTTTTATTTTGTAATGCTTAACATATGCCTACAAGAGATTGATATTCATGTTTAATTTACAAAGTGTGTAAAGGTGATTTTAAATGACTGCATTAGTCTGTGTGTCTGTGTGTGTGATTGTGGTGTTGGCTTGTGCATTTTAAATGCAGCATAGCTGGACTCTCTTGTTTCTTAGTAGATTGTTTATGAAAGGGCATATGCCTGTGTCTTCTTATCTGTTCATGGTTTGTTTTTTCTGATATTTATAAATTGGTATATATTGTAATACCATCTAAGAGGAAATATTTCAGAAACAAATGAGGACATAAAAATAGTATTTACCCGGGCGTGGTGGCTCAAGCCTGTAATCCCAGCACTTTGGGAGGCCGAGACGGGCGGATCACAAGGTCAGGAGATCGAGACCACCCTGGCTAATACGGTGAAACCCCGTCTCTACTAAAGAATACAAAAAACTAGCCGGGCGACGAGGCGGGCGCCTGTAGTCCCAGCTACTTGGGAGGCTGAGGCAGGAGAATGGCGTAAACCCGGGAGGCGGAGCTTGCAGTGAGCTGAGATCCGGCCACTGCACTCCAGCCTGGGTGACAGAGCCAGACTCCGTCTCAGGAAAAAAAAAAAAAAAATAGTATTTACACATTAAGTTGGTTAGAGTTACTTGATGAGGAGAATTTATCATTAAGGCTCGAATGACACCTAAAATCTTAGTGATATTTAGAAAGCCTGTCTTTATCCTGCACTTACATAAGATAATACTTCAAATATTTTAAAAAATGCTTTAAGTTTTACAATTGTGTTTTTAAAGCACCTAATGACTAAGGGTCAAAAATGACTATGCAGTCGAGTACCTCCCTATGAAACCTGATGAATAAGAGCTTAGAGCGATATGCTTAATTGACGAGGTATTAGGATTTAGTTTTAAATATTTCTTCGTGCCTCAGAAGTTCACTATTCGTTCAACATTTTAATCATCATTACTATTGCCATTTTTAAATTCATACTATTTGTTATAAAATTTTATGTGATACCTTCTATGGTTAAAAATATACCATATTATTTAGACTGATATAGAAAATTATCTAAATGTACAAAAAGTTCTACAAAAAGAAGCCTAAAAATAATGTGTCAGCAAGAAAAATACAGAATAAATACTCATTTGTTCACATTCTTTGTTAGCCAAGTTAAATTACTGTAATTCTCATTTTGAGGAGTTTGTGCATTTTTTCCAGATTAGGTAAAATGAAATGTTATTATATAAGTCTTTGTCAAAAGACCGGTATATCATATAGGAATAAATTTTATCACAAAAAGAAATGTGACATATATGTCTATTGACTTAGATGCCCTGGGTAGGAATTGAAGGACTTAGCAACATAGGTGGTATTTTCATCTCTTTTTCTTGCTGAGGCTTGAGACGCCAGAACTGAAAAGAAAATCACAGGAGATAATAAAACCTGGATACACAGGTGTGGTCAGGAACAAGGTTAGATTTTTCTGGACCATGACTTAGAATCACATAGAATATTGGTAAACATTTATATACATCTTTCAAAGACTAAAAAGAATATTATTTGATTGAGACTAGGATACCTAATTAAAAGGGATTTAAACTTAAATATAAATCTGGGAAGGATAAGTACTATATAAAACCCCGCAATCCAAAAAATGGATGAAAGACAAGGCGTGCAACACTAAAAGAAGGATAGTAGTTGGTAGCCATTATGTAATGGAGAGATTTGAAATTGAAGACAGATCTGAGTTTGAATCCCATTTCTTCTGCCTAATGCTTTCTGAATTTGTGAAAAATGTTTTCTTTTTTATTATTATTATACTTTAAGTTCTAGGGTACATGTGCATAACGTGCAGGTTTGTTACATATGTATACTTGTGCCATGTTGGTGTGCTGCACCCATCAACTCGTCAGCACCCATCAACTCGTCCTTTACATCAGGTATAACTCCCAATGCCATCCCTCCCCCCTCCCCCCTCCCCATAATAGGCCCCGGTGTGTGATGTTCCCCTTCTCGAGTCCAAGTGATCTCATTGTTCAGTTCCCACCTATGAGTGAGAACTTGCGGTGTTTGGTTTTCTGTTCTTGCGATAGTTTAAAAAATGTTTTCTTTGTGCCAGAATCCTCAGATTATTAATCTAAATTTGCAATGAAGATTTTGTTTTGAATAAAATATTTTGAGAACCTATTCATTTTTCTTTGCTCCTCAAAGGTTGAGTGTGATACAGATTTACACATAACCTACAATAAATGATTCCAGAGATGGTAAGATTAATTGGGGACTGGAAGAACACTGGCCCTCTAGCTTTTTCCACACATAAAGCACCTTGCAGAGTTATTGACATTTACTATATGTTGAATAAATGTTGATTCTTCTGGAGTTTGTGGGCATTGTCTACTCAGGGGATGCGCCATCTGGACCTCAGAATGTTGTCTCATGACTTTGAAGTTCTACAGTAGATTTTGGAAACACATGTTCTTCTGCCTCCTTTTTCTAGTGTGCTGCACAGTCAAGTTTCTCTGAGCAACTATTTACTCACATTTCAATTCACACTGTCCCCAGCAGTCCTTTGAAATTGCTCTTGCCAGCGTTACCATTTTCCTCATCATCTCCATGTTGCGAGATGTGCACAGGGTGCCACAGAATCAAAACGGAAGAAACAGTGTAGACCATCTGACTCAACCACTTTATTTTACAGACAAGGAAACAGGGCCCGGTAAATAGAGGATTGTCTAAGATCACACAGCCAGTAAGTGGTCGGCAAGGGGTAAGAGTCCAAGTCCTAACTCTAGGTTCAGGATTGTCTTTCCACGATCGCATGGCACTTTCCTCTAGCTGCAGTTGAATCCCCATCTTTTCTACAGCATCCTCTTGGTACTCCTGTCTTCTTTCTCTTCTCCTTCAGTTACCTCACCCATTGCACAGGATCTTCTGCGTATTTGTCACTTTATTGCAGCAGACTCCAAGGGCTCTTCTGGCCTAATTGACCAATGCAATGTACTTAAAGAAAAAAAAAGATAGTATATCTTATTATTGTCTCTAAGCACTTGTCACTGTTGGCCAGTCCACTTTTATGGGACCTCTGTCTTCCTTCCTGACTTCCCGGTTGCCTCTATGAACGCCCTCTGGCCTCTCATTCTTTTGCTAGCCCCTTCCTGTAGGTTTGTTTCACCTCACTGCTCTCACTCTACATATCCCCTCCATGGGGATTCACTCCCAGAGCTTGAACAACTGCCTTTTACTGACTGCTCTCCAAATAGTGTCTCCAGGGACAGGAGGGGACTTTTGGAGGCTAATGGGAACACTCTTTATCTTGATGCCTGTGGTGGTTACGTGACTGCATGCATTTATCAGTACTCACCAGATTTAAAATTGGTTTATTATTTTTATGGGGATTTTATGGGGATTACACCTCAATGAAGCTAATTTTATTTTATTTATTTATTTATTTGAGACAGGGTCTCACTCTATCATCTAGGCTGTAGTGCAGTGGTCCGATCATGGCTCACTGCAGCCTCGACCTCCCAGGCTCAGGTGATCTTCCTGCCTCAGCCTCCTGGGTAGCTGGGACTACAGGCTCATGCCACCACGCCTGGCTAATTTTTTGTATTTTTTGTAGAGACAAGCTTGCAATGAGGAGTCTGAGATCGGCTTGTCTTGTTGCCTAAGCTGTTCTTGAGCTCCTAAGCTCAAGCAATCCACCTGCCTCAGCCTCCCAAAGTGCTGGGATTACAGATGTGAGCCACTGTGCCCAGGCTGAAGCTAATTTTAAGAAGTAATGATATCTCCAACTCACTTCTTTGCACTGAGCTTCAGACTCATATAAACAGCTGCCTGCTACACGTATCCACTTACATGTTCCCTTGAACTTCAAACTCAGTGGGTCCCAAATTGAGCTCAGCACCTTTCCTCTAAACCTGCATTTTTTTTCTTATGTTTTCTATTTCACCTATAGATCCATTGATCTTCTCAGTCACTTCCTTTCTACTCTGCATCGTTTGGTCATCAGGCCATCTTGACTGCAGCTCATGTGTACAGTTGACTCTTGAACATTCCTGGAAATAGAGGCACTGACCCCTCACTCGGTCAAAAATCTGCATATAACTTTGACTTCCTCAAAACTTAACTACTAATAGCCTACTTCCTGATAACATAAACAGTCAGTTAACACATATTTTGTTAGTTATATGTCTTGCATACTGTATTCTTACAATAAAGTAAACCAGAGAAAAGAAAATACTATAAAGAAAGTCATAAGGAAGAGAAAATCTGTTCATTAAGTGGAAGTGGAGCATCATTAAGGCCTTCATCTTCATTGTCTTCACATTGCGTAGGCTGCGGAAGGGGAAGAAGAGGGTTTGGTCTTGCTGTTTTAGGGATGGCAGAGGCAGAAAACATACATATAAGTGGACCCACGCAGTTCAAACCTGTGTTCCTTGAGTGTCAGCTATTTTTCTTTTTCTTTTTTTTGAGATGGAATGTCACTCTTGTTACCCAGGCTGGAGTGCAATGGTGTGATCTTGGCTCACCGCAACCTCCGCCTCTCAGGTTCAAGTGATTCTCTTGCCTCAGCTTCCTGAGTAGCTAGGATTACAGGCATGCACCACCATGCCTGGCTATTTTTTTTTTTTTTTTTTTTGTATTTTTAGTAGAGATAGGTTTTTTTTTTCTCTGAGACAGGGTTTCACTCTGTGGCCCAGGCTTGAGTACAGTGGTGGGATCATGGCTCACTGCAGCCTCAACCTCCTGAGCAATCCTCCTGGCTCAGCCTTCTGAGTAGCTGGAACTATACAGGTATACACCACATGTCCAGCTAATTTTTTTTTTTTTTTTTAGTGGGCTCGAGGTCTCATTATGTTGGCCAGGCTGGGCTCAAGTGATTCTCCTGCCTTGGTCTCCCAAAGTGCTGGGATTACAGGCATGAGTCACTGCACCCAGCCACTGTTTTTCTTGAATCAACTCCTCCCACCATCCCCTTACCACATTTTAAGTTCAATCTCTGATCCTCTTTTCCTAAACAACTGAAGCAGCCTCATTTTGTCTTTCTGACTTGAGTCTCATCATTTTCAAATCCATCTCCACACCACTGCCAGAACCATCCATCTAAAACACAAATCTGTCTAGCATGTCCCTTCCTATTTGGAGCATTGTTAGTGTTCTGGACTTCCATCCCCATAGGATGATATAATAATCCTTTTATTGTGAAATACAGGACCCTTCAGATTTCGGCTTCCCCTTCTTTTCCCTGCCCTCTCCTTGTTCTATAATGGGAAGCACTTTAATTAGCCACACATAGCATATTGCCTCTGTGTCTTACTGAGACTGTCCTGTTCCTTCTCCCCGAATAACCTCTCTCCTCTTGACTGTCTTCCACCTTGCAGAAGGCTGTCCAGCTTATCCTTTCTTTGGAGATCAACTGTTCTAGAAGGCCGCCTATGAGCCTGACTCTCCATCCCAAGCATCTCCCTATCCCCTCAATGCCCTGTGCAGATAATATGGAGTAAATATCCTGTGAAAATTACACTGCTTTATGATTATCTATTACATTGTCTTTTCCTCTGATTAATTTCCTGGGGTAAGAACTTACTCAGTCTCATATTTTTGGTACCTCTGACAGTGCCAGGCCCATATTAGGCAAATGCCTCAATGCATGGGTGTCATGCCATGGAGCTTAAATGTGCCTGGTGGCCCTCCCAAAATATGTTCTTATTTTTGCAGGACAAATGACCACCTAGATTTTTCATCCAGGAAACCTTTGTCTGAAGTGTCATATGTATACACTAGACTCCTGGTTCTCTCTCCTGAAACGTTTTCCTCTTCCAGACTGCCATTGTTTTAGTAAAGGGAACCACTCTACATCCAATTACTCAAGCAAGAAACCTGTGAATCATTCCTGATTCCTCTTTTCCTCTCTTTCTCCATGTTTAATCCATCAATGAATACTGTTGATTCCACCTCCAATAAGTATCTTCAAATATCTCATCCACTTCTCTATACCTCCAAAGCCATAATCTTCGTCTAGGCTACAATTGTTTCTTTTCTGGATACCACAGTAGCTTCCTAACAGATCCTGTCCTTCATCTTCTGCCTGTTTCCAGTCCATTCTTCATGCTGCAGTTGGAAGCATAGACCTGTAAATTAAGTGAAGCCACTTAAAATTTTTTTGGGGCTTCCCACTTTCTCAAATGAACTCCAATGCCTCACCTGCTTACAAGTCATGGGCTCTCTGGCTGTGGCAGGCTGTTCTCACTTCCTTCTAGTGACTCTTCCTTCTTGACTCTGCCCAGGTCCTGAACATGTGCTGCTTCCCCACTTTATCACCTGAGCTGCTCTTCCCAAGCAGCCTATCTGTTCTGCTGGCTCTTTCTCATCTGTCAGGTGGGCCTTCCTGAAAACCTTATCAAAGGTGGTCTCCCCCTTAAGATTTTCTTTTAAAAATGTCATTATTTGTTCACTTGGCCAGGCATGATGCCTCATGCCTATAATCCCAGCACTTTGGGAGGCTGAGGTGGGAGGATCATTGAGGCCTGGAGTTTGAGACCAGCCTGGCCAACATAGCAAGATCCTGTCTCTACAGAAATGAAAAATTAATCGGGTGTAGTGGTGCACACCTGTAGTTCTAGATACTCAGGAGGCTGAAGTGGGAGGATTGCTTGAGCCCAGGAGCTCAAGGCTGCAGTGAGCAGTGATAGCATCATTGTACTCCAGCCTGGGCAACAGAGTGAGACCCTGTATCAAGAAAAAATTTCTTATTTCCTTCTTTTCCTTTCTCATCTCTGAATGCCCATCAACTTATCATAAGGGCTTAGTAAATGTTAGTTGAGTAAATTAATACAGTGTAAGTCCTTCAGAGTAACGAAAAATAGTGTATGCTTTTTTTTCAGGTACATCTAGTTACTAATACATATGAATATAGGCCATTTTGCCTAAACTATTTTAATAAAGTGAGGTTTGATCTAAAAATATTAAAATACGTGAAAAGGTTTGAAGTTTGTAACAATCCAAAGTTCATCTTTAACATGAAGATCTGTTTCAAGTGTCTTAGAATCAGTATTTTTTTATGGTTCTTGTATGGAAGATGGAAACGTACGTGGTGACAATTCAGAACCTACTCAAGTCGCAGAGTTCTGTTGTTGTTGTTCTCTTCATCAGAATTTCCCTATGAGGCTGAAAAAAACAGATTGATAAAAAATATTTTAAAGTTTTCATTTCAAATTGCTGTTACTAAGTTTTGCTAAGTAAATATGCAAAGAGCAAAAACTAAATGGGTTAAGCTCCCTCTAAAGAGACAGTATTTAAAAAATTAAGTCGAAAATGTACAGGACCAAATAAATTGATAAGGTTCAAGATGTTCTTGAAAGACAGTGAATTGCTCTGCCAAGTCCAATCTGTATTGTTGTTATTATATTCAATATTTTTTTGCCATCTACAAAGTAGTAGACCAGGGAGTCCACGGCCCTGGCACCAGTACCATGGGTTAGACTGTGGGAGCAGGTGCCTTGCATCCGTGCTTTGTACCCAGTTCCGTGATCACCTCATATTGATCATTGCCTCCATTGTTGAATTTGCTGCATCTACCATTCCTAGATTATCTGTACTTCTCCAGTTCTAGACCTTTTGTTGATATTTTTCATATGGTTACAATGACTTTTTAGAACTTATGGAATTCAGAAATAGTAATGTTTTTGTATTTCAAATTGCTGATTGCACATAATAATATTTATCCTTTTGGTACTAGGCCAAAAGAGTTTGGAATCATCTTGTGTTATCATAGAACTCTGTCTAGGAGGAACATTTCACATTTTTGGCTGAGATTTTGTCAAGACGGAGATTAGTACATATCTGGTCAAGATTATTTTAAATGATGAAAGAAAACTGAAAGCTATATTCTGGATCTCTGGATCTCTTATTACGGTGTTGCTCTACCTAGCACATGATGTAGATGTAGTTTTCTAGTACATGTACTTTGTATTTCTAGAAATTTAACAGCCTAATAATAAGAATCTTGCCAAAGGCTTCTAAAAGCCTGAATAGCTGGTTCCCCTTATTTATACTTTTAAAAACCTTTTAATGCTTTTTTACCTTTTAAATGTGCATGTTTCTAAAGGTTCTATTCTTAACCCGCCTTTCTATTCTGAAATAGGAATTCCTATTTCCTATTACCTCAGTATTATCCCATACAGCTAAGCAAAACATGAAGTTTCAATTCTCAACCTCTGTTTAACTCCCAGTCTTAAATTTTCAGCTTCCTTTTTCACATTACCAGTTAAAGCTTCTGCTAGCCCTTTAATCAACTCCAACTACAATTTCGTTTTTCTCCCATTTTGGTCAGTGTGTCATCTTTCTCCTGGTCATTCCTGCCTGAAACTTCGTTTCTGTTTCCTGTATGTTTCCTGTTCTCCTAACCTGTTAGGGCAGTCACTCCCCAGGAGCCATTGATTATTCGTTTGTAATTTCTCTTCTATCTGCATCTCCTGCTTCCTTTCTCCAGGCCAAACTATATTAAATCTCAGCTGGTCTCCTTCAGTGCTTCCTATCATAAAGCTTATCTCAACAAACTTAAAACCTGAGGATCACACAAATCACGTTCTCTGACTATAATACAAGTAAATTATAAATGAAAAAAGTGTCTTAAAATCATGCATTTTAAAGTTTAAAACATGCATTGAACAAAGAAGGCATGAAAATAGAAATTAAAAATGAGAAAATCGAAGGATAAATACATTTCAAAAGTTTTGAGATATAACTAAATGCACCACTTAGAAGGAAAGTTGTTAGAAAATAAAAATATACATTAGAAAATAAGGAAAGCATACTATCACTGAGATATATCAGCTTAAGACCTTAAGAATAGAAAAATAAAATAAACCCATAAAAAGTAGAAACAAAGCAAGCAATAAAGTGAAGGACAAAAGTAATGAAATAGAAAACAAAGAAACAATGAACAACAAGGAGGCCAATGAAGGAAAAAGTTAGTTTTCTGAAAAGACTGACACAATTTACAAACTTCTGGTGAGATTAATCAGTAAAAAAAACCAGAGATAATATTAATAATGAAAAGGGGAGCCTTACTTTGTGCTTGCAGAAGTTAAAAGCTAATAGGAGAAACATTGTATGTATCAAAATGACTATAAAAATAATGCAATAACTCTTTTTTTGAGATAATAAGGAGCAAAATGACTTTATTCAGGTAAAGTTTAAGGTTGGACAAAATTAATCTATGATGATCAAAGTCAGAGTAGTTACTTCTGGGATCCTATCAACAGGTAAGGAAAAGCAAGGTGTTACCTGGATGCTGGAAGTGTTTCGTATCTTCTCTATGTGTTGGTTACACTGGTGAGTAATATCTGAAATGTCACCAAGCAGTATGCTTAAGATTACTACAGTTTACTATATGTAATTTACTTCCCAATTAAAATTTTACAAAAAATGCCAAATGAAAATAGAAAAAAAAAGAATACTATGAATAACTTTATGCTAATAGTAGAGAATTTAAGTTATAGTATATAGAAACCATCTTAGAATAATATGTTACCAAAAATGGCTCAAGGAAAAAAGAGAGAAGTGTAATAATTCAATAAACATTAAAGAATTTAATAAATTGTTGAAAATCTTTCCTGTAAACAAAACATTAGGCTCAGGTGGCTTTCAAAATGAGTCCCCCTAAACATGCACATAATTTCAAAACTGTGCCAGAAAATACAAAATGAGAAAATACGCTTGTTCATTTAATGAATCTGATATGATCCTGATATCAAAACCAGACAAAAATACTGAAAAAGAGAAATACGGGTCATTTTATTCATGATTTTGTATTTTAAAATTTTGAACAAAGTATTAGTAGCTAAATCTATGTATAAAAAAGAGAATATATTATAATTGAAATAGGTTATCACAAGAATGCAAAGTGGGTTCAATTTCAGGAAATCAGTTAATTTAATTTACCACATTAATAGATTAAAAGAGATAAATTATGTTTTTATCTCAAAAGTCAAGGGAAAAACTGTATTTAACATACTTTCATGATTAAAAAAGAACACTAAACTAAGAATAGGCAGGAATTCCCTTACCCTAATAAAAACTTTTAAAAATATTATCTTAAGCAAGCATTGTAAATAATAGCTATAGCCATTATTTTATAATATAGTTATGTATTTTATAATATAATTATAATGTAACTATAATTATAATATAATAATATATTATAATGTAACTATATTATTTTACTTACAATATAATTTGTGGGGAAATTTTAATTAGTATTTTATAATTAAAATTACTATTAAGGCATGCTGGGTGATGTAGCCAATAAGCTAAGATAAAATCAAAATGAATTTGAGTATTAGAAAAAATTGAAAATATACAGATTATACTGTCATATACAGGTAATATGTCTGCATGTAAAACAACACCCAAAGAATCCAAACACAAATTATTACAGTAAAACTTTAGCAAAGTTGTTGGGTACCAAATCAACACATTTAAGTCAACTGGATTTTTATTCACTAGCAAAACCCAGAAAATACACATTTTAAAATAATCCCACTTATGATAGGCAGAAAAAATTAGGTACTTAGAAATCAATATTACAAAATATATAAGACATTTATGGAAAAAATGATAAAACACTGCTGAAATATTTTAAAAGACTTGAATAAATGATCAGATATAACTTGTTCATGGATAGGAAGACTCAGTACTGTAAGTCTGTCAATTATCTCTAAATTGATCTATAGATTTAGTGCTATTCCAATGAAAATTTCAATAGATTTTTAAATATATGTTTATATACATATATATACACATACACACACACACACACATATATATATATATATTTTTTTTTCGAGACTAAGTCTCACTCTGTTGCCTAGGCTGGAGTGCAGTGGCGTGATCTTGGCTCACCACAACCTCCACTTCCTGAGTTCAAGTGATTCTCCTGCCTCAGCCTCCCAAGTAGCTGAGACTACAGGTGCATACCACCATGCTCAGCTAATTTTTATTGAGACGAGGTTTCACTATGTTGGCCAAGTTGGTCTCGAACTCCTGACCTCGTGATCCTCCCACCTCAGCCTCCCAAAGTGCTAGGATTACAGGGGTGAGCCACTATGCCTGGCTGTTAAAATATTTTTTTATATATTTTTATTTTTTGGAACTCGATAAGCAGATTCCAAAACGTGTATAGAAGAATGAAAAGTCACATGACAAAGATACTCTTGAAAAACAATAGGCAGAAAAAATATTTGTCTCATTTTCTAGTCAATTTATAATAAATCTGTAGTAATCAGGATTATGCCGTGTTAATTCACAGAACCACACAGAGATTTCTCCAAAAAAGATACTAAATGTATAAAACTCAGTATAGCATGGAACTGCCTTTGCACATTAGTGGGGAAACGGATAAAGTATTGAACTCATTATCTATGTGGAATAAAATAAAATTGAATCTCTACTGACATGTATAAAAATTAGTTCCAGGTGGTTTAAAGATGGATGTGTGAAAGGCAAAACCATAAACCTTTTGGTAAAATAAAAGAATATTTTTATCACCTTCTGTAAGGGAATGATTTTGTAAACAAGACCACACAATATAAATCACAAAATATATTCAGCAACGTTAAAAATAATCTGTGTTTACCAAACGTTATCATACAGGGAGTGAAAACAAAAACTACAGGATTATAAAACAAATGTATAACACATATAACTAGAAAAATTAATAGTTTCCAAAACTATATAAGAAACAGCCAGAAACTGATAGAAAAATGCAAACTGCCGTATAAGAAAATGGGAAATTAACACAAACAGAATTTCACAAATAGGAAGCATGAAGGTTCAGTGAACATGTGAAAACATTCTCATTATTAATATGGAAAATGCAAATTTAGACAAAGAGCAACGGATTGTCTGAGAGGGCTGCACAGGAAACTACACAGGAGTCCAGGTATGCAGGTGTTTTACAATTACTGTTTATACATTACGTATGTTATCAATGCTCTATAAGCATTTAATCTTTAACATAAAAACAACCCCCCCAAAACTCAGAACCCTAAGTATATAATTAGTATCATTCACCCTCAATAGAAGCATGAATACAAAATAATATTTTAAAATTTCTAGCCATATATTCATACCCACAAAAGGCTATGAGCCTGAAACCTGTTCATCACTACAAGTTTATTAAGTGTTGTAGAGGTATTAAAGACATATTAGCATCTCAGTTAATCTTTCTTCTTTTGTTATTATTAGAAAGAGCAGTATCCATGTATTACACTTTAGTGGGTATATATCTCACAGTTTGGGGAATATTAGCCTTTAGCATGAACTTTTTTATTCCGCATCTGGTACTTCAATTTGTGATAACAGATTTATTAATTCCTGCCACGTGCAAGGCATTAGCTGTCAGGTTTGTAAAGAGGAGAAGCTTTATACAAATATAGTTATTTGGATACATGTCTTTCTCCTGTATGTATGTCTGGCAAGCTTATGTGAGAACAGGGAGACAGTATGCCTGGAGCAGAGTGAGCAGAGAACAGTCATGGGAGAGAAAGTCGGAGAGCTGGAGAGAGGGGCAGAGGCTGGGCTTTGGCTTGGTAGCCTCCGTGGGTCTTAGGTTAGTTACTTGTATGCCATAGGTTCTTTGTAAACACTTATAAACAATTGAAGCCTGGTAATTAAAATATCTGGAAAACGAAACAAAGAAGGAAGCATTTATCTAAAAACTAAATAATGGTACAGGTTCTTCGAGCCACACATGAATAGAATATTAGACACCTCATAAGTATGTGATACACTATGCACTTCATGTCATAAAGAGATTGAGTGGCAGGTGAAGTCGTATAAAAATCCCCATATCAAGGCAAATGATTTATTTTATTGAATTAAACATTGTATTACATAAGCAAGCCTTTAACCGAGTCTGTACATTTTTTGTTATAGGGAGATTGCTGCTGTGGGCATGGGGAGTTTAAGTATATGCAGCATAGCATAGTAGAAGGGAAGATCGTCCTTAGGAAAAAAAAAAATGAGTTCATGTAACAGTTGACAGAGTCATCTATGTGATCTCAGCCAGTCCTTCCTAAGCTTCAGTTTCCTCGTTGCTAAAATGGGCATTCAACATACTATACCCTCTTTATGAGGTATCATGAAAAGCAGATGGTATAGTCTATGAAAGTTCTTGCTCAACATGAAGCACACTACCAATGTCATATGTGATAAATCATTTGTATAGTATGTAATCTACACATATCCCTATTATGTATGTATGTATGTACAGATATAATTTATTTATATAATGCTTTTCAATTAATTTGTTATTATAATGTAGAATTATTTCACCTAATGCTAGGATTATGGCTTATTCAGTCAAAGTGCATCTAAATGAGGAATCATATTTCCACAAAGTTGATGAAGTGGAAAAAACATAATTTAGTCTTAAAATCAAACTTAGAAGCAATGAAAATCAAGGAGCAAAAAGAATGTAAAGACCACAGAAATAAAATGTTACTTTATTTGAGGTCAGAGATAGTGTCAGAAAACAATACATATAAAAGGCAGAAACGCATATAAATAAATGAGCATATAGGTGACAGATGTAATCACAGTTAAGAAAGGAAAAATACTCAAGAGTATTATTGGATTGCAAGGGAGTTAACAAAATCTTGGAGAAATAACATTTAAGTCAAGTAAAAATTAGACATGAAAGGTTTAGTAAGTGAATACCAAAATAAGGATTTCCACCCTCTAATCCTAGGAAACAAATGAGTAGTTTGAGAAGCAGTTAATTTGAAAGGGCTATTACTTGCCTAAAATCCGCTGGCAATATCCTGTATGAATCACATACACAGTATTTACATACTGGGGAAAACCTAGTAAAAATTGTCTCTCTTTTTGGCTATGATTTGTAATTTAGATGTATAACCTCTTGATATATTTTAAGAATAGAAACTTGCCCGGGCGTGGTGCAGTGGCTCATGCCTGTAATCCTAGCACTTTGGGAGGCTGAGGTGGGTAGATCATGAGGTCAGGAGTTGGAGACTAGCCTGGCCAATGTGGTGAAACCGTCCGTGTCTCTACTAAAAATACAAAAATTAACCAGGCGTGGTGGTGCACGCCTGCAGTCCCAGCTACTCAGGAGGCTGAAGCAGAAGAATCGCTTGAACCCAGGGGACGCAGGTTGCAGTGAGCCAAGATCACGCCACTGCACTCCAGCCTGGGTGACAGAGCAAGACGCCGTCTCAAAAAAAAAAAAAAAAAAAGAAAGAAAGAAAAAATAGAAACTTAATGTTTTAAAAATTACTAATAAGTAAGCAGTTGAGAGATATTTCAATGCAAAGATACACCATGGTTTAGAAGTCGAAGTGGCGTTGTTAAATCTAACTTGACAAAGTCTGATGTTAACATATTCATTTTAAGATATATCTAAAGATTATCTTCAGAATTTTACATTTAAGTTTGGCTTAGGCAGTAAGGAAGCAAAAATGAGCTGTATTAAAAGCTATTGATACAGTCCAAGCAACACAGCAAGACCTCATCTCTACTGAAAATTTAAAGAAATTTAGTGGGTTCATTGGTATGTGGCATATGCCAGTAGTTCAGCTACTCAGGAGGCTGAGGTGGGTTTGGGGAATAAATGAATGCATGAACTAAACTCACTCTAAACAGTGTAACAAGTTGGTTTGAAATGTTTTAAATTTGGTATAACAAAATAATATTGAAAAAGCTATTGATAAATATCTAGAAATCGATCAATATAAGCAGTGACCTCATTTGATGAAGGTCATTTTTTTTTTCAAAAAAGAAAGAGAAAGTAAAAGGAGGAACAGAAAAAGGGAAAAAAGAAAGGTGGGTTTAAGGGAGGGAGGAAAGGAAAACTAAATGACCAGATAACGTAGCTGAAAAACTGGCAGGAAACCCCCTGAGTTTAAAATCTGTACTTACTAGGACTGGAAAATTAAAATAGTTTTGATGGAAAACAGATTCTTTTAGCAGCATAATTGTGTCTAGATTGATACTATTTTGTTATACCAAATTTAAAAAGCTGTTTAGATTGAGTCTAGTTTATTCATTCATTCATTCAACAATTGAGTTTCAAATGTGTGGCAAGCATTTTTCATAGACGTTGGGCACAAAAGGCAGACATAGTTGTTGCTTCATGTTTCTCTTAGTAAAGAATTAAACCTATAAAAAGCAAATATATCTTCAAATAGTGACTCCTATATACATTAAGACTGTGAAGAGCTGGCAGGATTAGAAGTAGGAATATGCTTAAATGTCTAATAAGGCTATTCAACAGTGATATTCCAACATGTCTTTTAATAGAATGACTGATTTGTCACCTGGATTTCCAAAGAAAATTGCATTACAAGATGTCAAATTTGATATTATCCTTTTCTTTTCTTTTTTTTTTTTCTTTTTCTTTTTTTTTTTTTGAGACGGAGTCTCGCTCTGTTGCCCCAGGCTGGAGTGCAGTGGCATGATCTCAGCTCACTGCAAGCTCCGCCTCCCGGGTTCACGCCATTCTCCTGCCTCAGCCTCCCCAGTAGCTGGGACTACAGGCACCCGCCACCACGCCCAGCTAATTTTTTGTATTTTTCGTAGAAATGGGGTTTCACCGCATTAGCCAGGATGGTCTCAATCTCCTGACCTCGTGATCCACCCACCTCGGCCTCCCAAAGTGCTGGGATTATAGGATTGAGCCACCAAGCCCAGCTGATTTTATCTTTTTCTTAACATTTCTCACCTTTCATACTATATACTGTGGTAGAATGTTCTCAAGGAGCAGAAGTCTGGTTGGGAAAAGACCATATTTTTTCTAGATTATATTCTTAGACTTTTTTATTTGGAGAATTTCTAACTATGCGATATATTATCAGTAATGATTATACAGAACTTTTTCAGTGCTGCAGTTTAATCTTTCTGGGATAATCTGAAGGGGGGCCTAAGAGGTTATACCTGGTTGTATGATGCAGAATCTAGGTGTGTTTGATGACAACAATCTGGTTCCCTCCATCATGATATTCTGACAATGTTTACTTGTAGGTGTACATATAAAAAGCGCACATCACTTCACTTCTGCGTAGTTATGCACCTTTTCACAAATGCTCTCTGTCAGGCAGTGTGCTGGGTGTGAGAGCTAAAGAGAAAACTAAGACTTTACTACTTAAGTGACAGAAAACCTTTGAATATAATATAGCACATTCTATGCTGAAAGTGTAAACTGGGAAATGAAAACCCTCCAAGAAGGCAGCATTTGGTAGCACGAACTGGCAATGGAGAGGCAGTGCTGGAGAGCTGGTCCTGGAGTCCTGTGCCCCGAGGAGCCCCGAAGAGTTGTAAGCATCACAGATAGCCAAGGTAGCAATAGCAGCTCCTTTTTTTCAGTGAGCGGCCACACTATGTACATATGGATGTGTTCATAGCAGTCTGGGGTCCTAGGTTTGATAGGTTGGTCACTTTCTGTGAGTCATGGGCAAGGTCACTCCATCTCTCTGGATTTCAGTTTCATTGTGAGGAAATTTGAAATAGATGAACTTACTTGTCCCTTTCAATCCTAAAACTCCACAATACTCTATATAAGCTTGCCTGTTACCTTTGGAAATGCAAAGAATATGGGGGCATTTTTTCCTATTTTTCAAGAAGATATTTTCATGATAATGGGAAGATTCTGAAAAATCCAGATAATTTTAGTTAAATCAGGGGTTAAAAGAACCCTAGCACTTGCACATTTGTGTACATTGTAATTGCACAGCATGTTCTAGAATAGGTAACGTGAAAGAAACACACCTCTGTCCTAAAAAATTTACTAAGAGTACAAACAACAGGAATAATAAGTCAGCACCCACGGCATTGTGTGGGTGTAATTGCTAGCAAGCTTTTTGAAGCAGGTGGGTTTTAGGAGTAATTTGAAGGAGAAAAGAAGGGTAGTCTGACATGCCCCAGTAGGAAAGCTGTTCAAGTGGAAGGAATGGATGAGAAAAGACAAACCCAGAATGAGAATATGGAGAAAGAGAGAAACAAAGTAAGAACTGCTAAGAGAAGAGGGACATGCATTAAAATATCTCAGTGGACATAAGAGTTATAAAGGACAAATGTAATTCGGGCACATACATGGGTAAATGAAATGATCTAGTATAAGAAAAACTACATTTTGTAGGTAAGACAGAAACCACCAGAACACAAAGTATTTCTTTGACAGAAGACTAGCTGGAAGGATACATTAGAGAGAGAAACAAAAGAGAATGACTAGGACTCCACGGGAGCCTTCATCTAAAGAGAAGTAGAAGGAAGCAAAGATTTTTATTGCACAGTGAACAGGTATGAGTCATTTACATATAAATTTGTTATGTGTAACTAATTATGTATTGCAGTAGATACAAAATGGGCCGGGCGCGGTGGCTCTGGCTCACGCCTGTAATCCCAGCACTTTAAGAGGCCGAGGTGGGCGGATCACTTGAGGCCAGGAGTTCGAGATCAGCCTGGCCAACGAAGCAAAACCCCATCTCTACTAAAAATACAAAAAAAAATTAGCCGGGCATGGTAGTTCATGCCTGTAGTCTTAGCTACTTTGGAGGCTGAGGCAGGAGACTTGTTTAAGCCCAGGAGGCGGAGGTTGCAGTGAGCCAAGATCATGCCATTTCGCTCCAGCCTGGGTGACGGAGTGAGACTCTGTCTCAAAAAAAACAAAAACCAAACAAACAAACAAATGAATAGCAAAGAGCCTTCTGTGTAGCCTTAAAAGCTTATAGCCATTTAGAATTAGTTTTATTGAAATAATTCTGATACAACTTGTAAACGAATTATAAGAGAATTTTTTAAATGAGATAAAAGGTTTGTCTGTTTTATCCTTTTGAAATTTATGATGACTTTGTATTAAATGATACCAAGTACTCATAAAGAGTTAATGAACCAATCTAATTTGTTTTAGGACAGAAACTATATGCTTAGGAAAGTATTTCTTAATGGATTCTAAGATACTTTGTTCTGCCTAATAATTTCTTTTTCCTAGTTTATGGTGGGATTATAAGTCATACTACCAATCTGGATGGGGTCTCTCTGGGCATGTGATGTGATCTGATGGTGATACAGTGTGCTTACATGTTGTTGCTACTCCTTCACCTCTCCAGCTGTCCATCCTTGATCTCTGCCAGCCGTAGCTCCTTATTTTGGTAACAGTGAAACAGAAGGAAGTTTCAATGCTTTTTAATGAAAACAATCACATGATCAGAATAATTGATGAGGAAAATAGGCCCTAATTTTGTGTAACCCCCAATTTTGACTTATCTTTTCCGTCTCAGGTTTGTTTCTAAAAGAGTGATCATTTAAACCCATATTTTCCCACCTTCAATTGCTTACCTTTCCTGAATGATACGAACATTTATAAAACAGTCACTATAAGAAATTAACTAGCATTTACTATGAATTATAAATCTCTTCACATAGGAACTAACAAAATAGTATAGCCATGAGTAATAAGAGACAAATTCCTTTTCCTAGCTCAAAAATAATTAGCATGTGCTCTGGTGACTTTTTTTTTTTTTTTTTTTTTAACCTTCACTACAGCATCAATTTAGTCTGTTATTCATCATCTTCCAATTCACTGATTTCTGGTGCTGTGTAAGGTGGTAGGCAGTTTTGCAAGCAGAAATAGACCAATCTTAGGTAGTACCTTATGAATGAAGGTGATGGATGTAGAATGACTCATTAGATTGTCCATTCAACAGTCAGTAAACAAAGTGTATTGACTGCCTACTCTGTGGACAACACTATGGGAGATTTTATTCAGGTAGATTTTTTTATGGTGTAGAAATAAACAGCAACTGAACCCATAACATTAAATGAGATGATCTAGATGAAGATACGTTATCTGGAAGGTCTCAGTGGACTGTGTAGGGAGGGACATGAGTTGGTCCCTTGGAAGAGACTCCAAAATGTGAATGAGGAGAGTAAGTCTAATAAAGCATCTCCCTCTGTGGGAAACTTGGGCACAGTTTTTTCCGTGTTTAATGTGAGACATCAATGAGTTCAAGTGTGTAGAAAGACAAATTTTGAAGAAAATTTGTTAGGAGACAATTTTGAACTCAAAAAAGATTATTTGTTGTTCTTTATTAATTTTAAACTTAAAGTAAACTTTATTCTTAGAAATAAAATAACACTTTATTCACAAACTTCAAGGTAGTAAATTCCTTCCATGAGATGTGTTTGGTATGACCCATGGAAATAGCTCCATCTTTAACATTGAGTGTTGTTTTTAGTGCATACTTGTCAGATTTTTCTGAAGACTCCACTCAATTATTTCCTGGTTTTTGACTACTGAGTATACCTTTGAAAATAAAATATTTTAATACTATTTTATCTAATATTTAAAGAGAATTCAATAAAACATTTTAAAAATGGCATAACTTTATTACTCGATTATAAACATAGTAGTAGCTTAAATTTATATCTTCATGGAGTTTAGGGTTTTATTTGTAAAAATAAATGTATTAGATCATTCTTGCATTGCTATAAAGAAATACTTGAGACTGGTAATTTATAAAAAAAAAAAAAAAGTGGTTTAATTGGCTTGTACTTCTGCAGCACTAGCACCTGCTCCACTTCTTGGGAAGCCTCATGGAGCTTTGACTCTTGCAGGAAGGAAAGCAGGAGCAAGCATCTCCCATGGGAAGAACGGGAGCAAGAGAGAGTGGCGAGGAGGTGCCACACACTTTAAAGTGACCAGATTTCATGAGAACTCACTCACTGTCATAGAGACAGCACCAAGCTTTCAGAGATCCACCTCCATGACCCAAATACCTCCCACCAAGGGCCACTTTCAGCATTGGGAATCACAATTCAGCATGAGCTTTGGATGTATCAATAAATATATTTAATAGACTTAAATATTTTTTCTCCCTGGTACTATAAAAATTGCAACTCAGTCATTTAAAACAAGTATCTAGAGGCTTTTTCTTTTCTCTTCCTTTTCTTGTCTAGTCAGTTGGCCAGAAGCAATCTTCTTTAACCCTGGCTCTATTCTGAATTGTCTTCCTTATTCCCCATGAACTGTGAGCAACTTGGCTGGCATGTAGTACATGGGGTCTCACTCAGTCTGTCCCCCAGGCTGGAGCGTGGTGGCATGGTCACAGCTCGCTGCAGCCTCAGACTCCTGGGCTCAAGTGATCCTCCTGACTCAGTCCCCCAAGTAGCTAGAAATACAGACACAAGCCAGCACACCTGACTTATTTTTTAATTTTTTTGTGGAGATAGGGTCGTGCTACCTTGCCCAGATTAGTCTTGAATTCCTGGACTCGAGCGATCCTCTCACTTCTGCCTCCCAAAATGCTGGGGTTATAGGTATGAGCCACCATACCAGTCCCTGTAACAGTTTCAAACTCAAGAAAATTATTCCCATTTTAGAACTTAGATCAAGTCCTATCTCTTCCCGGGGGGAGGTTTCTAACTCTTCCAGACCGTATTAATCTGTCAGTCTTTGACATGTTCTGTCTTCTCTTTGCAATACGCCAAAGTAGGCACTTGGTCCTGAACTGCTTTGCCATGTCATTTAGGCAAAATACTTAAAACAGTATAATGTTTGTGTGTTTTATTTCCCCAATTATATTGTAATGCCTTGAGTTTAGGGATCACGGTTAATATCTCTTGGTTGTTGAGGTGTTGCCATGTGCCAGGCATGATGTAAAGTGTTGCATGGATTTTATCTCAGGACATTAACCACCACTATAAGACAATAGTATCCTTTTAACTATCACAAGAATACAAATTAGAATATTGATGCATTTGTTTTTCAGTGAATTATTTGGGCTTTTCATCATTAGTGGCTTTCATGACATTTCAATAACCATTTTTTCCTTCTTCAGTGACTTATTTTCATACAAATTCAGAATTACTTAGAAAATGACTAGGCTAAATTAGTAGAATGTCTGAGTTATTGAGCATTTGTGGAAAGCTGCTGGCTTATTACTTTGACTCATGTTTAGTAACCATTTGCCTGCCAACAAAATACTGGTGCTACTGCTCTTAAATATATATTGCATTTGTAATTAATATATTCATTCTTGGAATGGTAACATATATTGCTATAGTCCTTGAAAACAGCTTTTTCCTCCCAGCTAGCATAAACCTTTTTACACATTCTTACTGCTTCTCCCTTCCCATTCACCCAACCTTGTCACCAACTTGTGATTTTCTTTGTGTTATTAGTTGTCTCTTGGTATCCATGAGGGATTGGTTCCATGATGCCCTGCGGATGCTCAAGTCCCTTATAAAAACATGTACAGGCTCCCATATACTTTAAATGATCTCTAGATTACTTGTGATACTGAATACAAGTGCTATGTAAACAGCTGTCATAATGTATTGGTTTTTTATTTGATTATTCTTATGGTATTGTATTATTTTTTATTTTTTTTAAATTTTCAACTAGAGGTTGATTGCAGATGCAAAATCCTGAAATATGGAGGGCTAACTAATTTTTAAAGCTTTATTTAATAAACATTTGTTTAACCCTTGTTAATTGTCATGAAATTTAAATTAGTGGATTTGAGTTGAAAGAAATTTTAATGTGGTTCCAAAGTCCACTTAGAAGGGTGAAAACTACTCACCTTTGACAACAGATAGTTTATATCATATTTTATTCCATTCCCGTAATAACCTGTCAAAGAGTAATATAGACAGTAAATAGTACCTTTAATAAATAAGTAAGCATTAAGAATTACTGTTTAGTGCAGGTATGCTACATGGTAGGCATGGTACCAAACATTTTTATATAATTCTCACTTACTTTTCATATCAACTCTAAGATGTAGGTTTTATTATTTTTTCATTTGCAGAGAAGGAAACTCAGGGTCATTTAATGATTTGTCACACAACTAACTATATGACAAGTTAGTATTACAGAAAGAAAATCTAAAGATTCTTTCCTACTAAGACTGCTGGATATATTTGGAATGAATACTTTATAGCATCATTGTACAATATCCTGATTTCAGGTTGTGACCAAATCTGACACTGGTCCTTCCTTAAACGCCTTGAAATAAAGGGAGCTGAGAGCTATGGGACATCCTGGAAAAACGGCTCTGTAACTTTGGCTTTGATGTTCCAAACATACAGCAACGACAGATAAAATATAAAGACAGAAAAACAAATGGACGTAGTCAAGTCCAAAACAGTTCTTCATCTTTGAGATCTAGAAACCAAGTAAGAAAACCACATGGTTATTAAGGCTAAAGCCAGGGGTCTGCTGAACATTTTCCAAAAATAGAAAGTAGTAATTAGGGTTTAATCCCTGTGGGACAAATCCAGACCCACTATTTGAAGCAGGGCCTGGGTGAAACTTTCTTGTTCACAGCAAGAGACTGGGAAAAAGTAATTCTGTTGACCACTACCAGGAACTAGGATTTTACCTGGAGGATTGAAGGAGTAGGAAGACAGACACAGTTTTGTGACATAAAACTGAATTACCCATGTGTTGCCTCTGTGATTTACCTTGCAATGTCTTTCTATCCCTGCAGCACAGCAGATAGGCAGGAAATGCCCCTCCGAGACCCAGCTCTGGTACAGTAGCCTGGGATGCCCCAGTAGAACCAGTGGTGAAACTACTGGAAAGGAAGAAATTAGCACATAGGAAAAAAAATCACAACAAATGGGCTTTCAACCAAGATTCCAAAGTATATGAATGAATCAAACACTAGTAAAGCAGAAAAAAAGAAGAAACTAATTATTTTGAACAGTCTGACAAAGACTTTGACATAAGTATGTTTAGAAGCTCAGAAAGATCAATGAAGGTATGATTTCCACTGAAAAGAGTAACAAATTATGAAGCAAATCCAAGCAGAAGTAAAACAAAAGCATTTGAATGTTTAAAACTAGAAATGTTGGAAATGAAAAATAGTCATATTAAATAAAAGCTCTGCTAAATAGGATAAACTCTAGACTGGTCAGCTGTGAAGAGAGAATCAGTGTTTTGTAAGAGTACAGAGAAGTGATCTAGAGTAGGACGTAAGAAGACAAATAGATTCTTAAAATATGAATGAAAGGGCAGTTAAAATACATGGGGGATAGACTAAGAGGCTCTCATCTATGTCTAATAAGGATTCTGATGGAAATGAATGGAGAGTGTCATAAATAGACTTAATAACTGAGTGATTTTAATCACTGAAAATTTTAAGAATTGACATACATGAGATCTCAAATTGAAATTATTATTTTTGTATTGAGCAAGACAAATACACTTAAATGTACAGTTTAAAACATGGCAAAAAGAAGAAAACTGCAGAACATTGATGACAAAGGGAAAATATTGAAATAGACTTAGGGAATTAAGAGCCAGTTCTATCCTATGAATCTTAGTCAAGAGTCTGGGACTGGGAGCCTAAGGCTAACTTAGCTACAGGCGGTTCCTTCACTCTCATAAGTTACTTTTCCTACCATTCCTGGCATTGTCAAAGACCAAAGCACTACTTAATTATATGGAAAGCCTCCTTTTGAAATGCACCTAAAATGTAATTGTAAATTTACCTGCAAACGATCGGAATATAAACTGTGTTAAAATCCAGTGTATGAGAGACAGTAGAATCCTGGCTTGGTTATACCTGTATGACTTTAGCCAAGTCGCTTAATTAATCTATAAATGAGGATAATAATCCCTCCTTTATCTACTCTTACAGGACTGTTTCAAGGGATTTTTTTTTTTTTTTTTTGCATACAAGTTCTTTATATACTAAAGTGTGAAACAGTTTATTAAATTATTATTTTATTATACAAATGAATGTGAGCTATGGTTCCTGACTTCTTAGAGTCTATACATTAGATTTATGTAAAAAAAAAAAAAAAAAAAGAAAAAAAACTTCACAAATACCAAAATGTTTGCAAAGCTACTTAAAACAACTAAGTGCAAATTAGTTTTGGTGCATATCAAGTATGGGAGTCTAAAGTGAATAGCAGAGGTGAATCAGGGGTTAAGCTGAGCTAAAAACTACATGTTTTGAATTATTCTATTCATTTTTTCCAGTTTTTATTATGAAAATGTTCACGTATACAGCTAGAGTTTATGATGGTTAACATGTAGCCGTTTACTTATATATGACTATATATGTTTTTCCTGAAACTTTTGAAAGTAAATTGCAAATATTTCATCCCTAAATACTCAGTATGCATCGCCTACCAAAAAGAATGTTTACCCACATGACCCCAATACCATTATCACATCTAAAAAAGGTAACGGTAATGTCCTGATAGCATCTAATAATCAGCTAATAGTCAGATTGATATCTAAATTATTCTCAATTGCCTCAAAAGCCTTCTTAGAGCTGTTTCAGCTCCCTCCCCCCAAATCAGGACCCACACATTACATTTACTCAAGTCTTTTTCAGTCTCTTTCATCTCTTCACTTTTTTTCCCCACGACAATAGGCCATGTCTTTTGAAGAATATTCTGGATTTGAGGGTTTTTTTTCTCCCTCATAGTAATAGTTGTTCCCCTTTTCGAAGACAACAGGCCGTTTCTCTGAAAGAATATTCTGGATTTGCATTTTTTTCTCATAGTAATATTTGTTCCCCTATTGCTGTATTTACTGAAAACTGGATTGTTAGGCCTAAAGACTTAATTATATTCAAGTACACATTTTAGATAAGATACTATATTGGTAATGTATACTTCATATTGCAACTCATTGAGAGGCACACAATGTCACGTCATTTCCATTCTTAATGGTATTAAGCTAAGTAGTCTGGTTAGAGTAATTACCATTAGCTAAATTTATGGTGAAGATACATAGTTCGCTTTGCAATGATCAAAGGATGAAATTTGAGTATCTCAGAATAATCTGTCTTCTACTAGTTTCAGCATCCGTTAGTGATTATCCTGAACCATGTTATTTGGCATTGCAAAATGGTGAATATCTAATTTTGTCATTCCTTCTGCTGTCATTCTTCTATAAAGAAAAGCTTTCACTCATCAAATAGGCACAACCTACACTTCCTCCTAAAAAAAGCAAGGTGCTTCTGACCCTTTCATTGCCAATTTTCAGAAAAAGAAATTGATGCAATAGTCACCTCCCATGGTAACAACTTAATTTTTTTTCATTTCTGTTTTAGAGGATTACTATGCACTGATTTTTTAAAATCTATTCAATATTTTGGTAAAAGAAATCAAAGCAGTTTGATTTCTACAAAGTATAAGTTTTAATAATTATTATTTTAAATTACTTTTTAAAATTTGGTAAGACTGAATGTGAAGTCTGAGTCCTAATGGATGGAATGGAGGGTAATAGGGTTAATCAGAATAATTTTTTAAAACTATATTATTAGGCCTCTCTAATCATTTTTTTTAATTTATGAGATGTTCTTTTTAAAAAGTCTCTGAGTACCTTACCCAGAGTGTAACTGAAAACAAGAATGTCAAAAAGGCACATTTAAATTGTTCTCAAAATCAATCAAAAATAATGAGGTGCTAGGAAAAAGTTGTATCCTTGATAATTACATCTATCAGTATCAGAAAACAAAAGAGAACAATCAGGAAATGACAATCCCACTCCCAAGTAGCACATTTAAAAAGGCTAATGAAAAAAAAAAGTCTCTTTTAAAAATGTACTAAATTAGCATTTCAAGTAAATTGACAACTTAAGCGTTGATAAAGGCCAATCTGGGGCCCAAACAATGGAAGTTCTGTTTCTACTTTTATCTGCTTTTAAAAGAAATTATCTCACTTGACTTTTTTTGTTGTCTTTTATATAAATGTAGGTAATTGTCCTAAGGGAGGTGACAATCCTCATGTACTCTGCAAGGGTCAGATCATATCTGGAATATCGAGCTTCATTTGGGGTTCTATTTCTTAAAACATTGACCTGGAGATAGGTAACCAGGATGGGAGGTAATTCATTTCTTACATTGTGCCCCTATGTTCAGTCTGAAAAGGGGCTAATGTAATTGTCATATTAGACAATGGATTCAACCTCTTCTTTGTAGCACCAGAGTTAGGGCCAATGGGTGAAAGTAGCAGAAAAAGCAGATTTGGATCTAGAATTAGGAAGAATTCTCTCATAATTTTAGCCATACAGAGGTGGAATAAATTTACCTCCAAGGGAATGAGTTCCCCAAGGCTGACACTGTTCAGAGGTTATAATCCCTTTACTTAAAGATGGTGTACAGGTGTGCAGGGATCGCTCCAATATTTTGCAAAGAATCTATAGTTGTAATGAAAGATGCTTTAAAGGTCATTTAACATCACCGTTTTAAAAACTGAGGGTAAAAATGAATTTTATAGCATGCCTTTAAAAAGAAAACCCTTAACACATACCAATTTGCATATCATGGCTTTGTATTTGGGAAATGTGAAAAATATGGTGAAGTAGAGTTCAAGCTTCAGTATTTTAAAATCACGGTTCATTGTTTCTGATCACAGTCAATTCTTATCTAGCCATAAATTTAGGAGCTTATAGATAAGAATATGGCTTTTTAAATAAAAATATATAACATAGCATTTTAGACACTGTTTTATGAGTGGAGAGAATTAATGTTTGAATTATCAGTAGTGGCAAAAGCATTTTCATTTGATGATAAAAGAAAACTTACATGTGTCAGTTCATTTTGAAGACAGTAGTAAGCGCTGGCATTTTATTATTTTGGCTTTTCAAATGATTTTATTCTTTATTATTAGACTAGGAAAAAAAAAGCCCTAGTATATTCTGCCAACATATTCATCAGTCATCATTTTTGGAGACGGTTTTCGACATATTGCATGTTTTACTGTGCTAACAAGAGAAAAGACTAGCCATTAAGTTTATGTTTCTTTGTTTTTCAGCAAGGTCACATATCAGGAATAATGCTAGAAGTATGCTAATAAACAATATATAATGTAGGTCATCAGGGAGTAAGAAATATTTTCTAACTAGTTCTAAAGGGAAATATTGTTAAAAAAGGGATAGATGTTATTTACATAACACATGTTGCTCTATATGTCACCATCAAAAGCATCTTGTAAACAGCTCAGTGTAGTAAATCTTCCTTGGTGATTGTCAGGGTGTTTGAAATCCGTGTTAGATTTAGATTCAGCACATAGTTTGCAATATGCCTAATGTACAAAGACCGTCAGATGATTTAGACAGCCTCCAGTGGAAATATGCCTATACTTGTGTGGTTTACAAAGAATATTGTTCACTGTTGCAGAAGAAAATATTATGTTAAATTACAATAATTAGGAAAAAATTATATTAATGGCATTTATAATTTTAAATCTCAAATGAATTATGCTAAGTGTTTGTGCTTAACTTTGATTTTGTTAAATTCTAAAGAACTTCAGTTCTTTCAAGTTGATTGTAATTTACAGGCTGGTATTTCATTATTAATGCCATTTGTAAGACAATTTTATATGACTTCAAATGAAACGATAATTCTGTAAAAAATGCTTGTAAGAAAATGTCATTTATGTGATTTTACAAATGTAATTTTCTCATGTTTGGGAAATTTTAAAGATGGATTATTTTCATAATGGTTTATTTTGTCCCCCAACATGGTTTTTAATTACAAATATTAAGATTCATCAAAAAGGAAGTTATGTAAGTATGTGCTCTGGAAAACACAACTAATACTCTATTTATTGAGTTCATCTAATAGGTACTGGGACTCAATAATAAAGATGTAAAATTATAATGGCTGCTTTATGATTCAGAAATCAGAGAGCCTACCAGCATTTAGAATCAAAAGAAAGTATTTCTCTTCCCAGCTGTACGGCACCGTGACATCAGGCAAATCTTCCTATTTCTCTGGACCTCAGTTTCTTCATTTATGCTATAAGAATTGTAATAAAAATCTTGCTCTATCTACTTCACAGGACTGTTGTGTAACATAAAATAGTGTTAGAATGTTCATTATGATATTATTTCTTTATAGGATGAAGTACATATTTAAATGCTAATACTTAGCAACTTCTAAAACGTCATTTAAATTGTAGACTTTAGCTAAAAATTGTATCTCTAAATATTTTAGCTGGAATCTGTGAATCTTAACTTATTAGCCATATTACTTATGGATATCTAGAAGCAATACCCTAGTTATATTGGTCAGGATGAAATTGTGCCTGATCTTGAAAGACATTGGATTCTGAAACTCTGTAGATTTTTTTTTTAATACTCATGTTTTTTAAAACTGTATTTCTGTAATACTTCTGGTTTTAAAAACCTTCTGTTTTTGAGTTTAGGGATCTTTAAAAATATATTATGCCATAATTATGTGCTTCTCTTTCTTCTAAATGTCTGCAAATGAAAATGTGGTGTTGGGATCAAGCCATACGGTGTAAGTAAGGAATTCGTGGAACTTGGGCCAAGTGGTCCTGTAGTTTAGTTTGTTTCTTAGCAACATAGGTAAGACCAGCATCTCAGAAGAATGTTTTTTAAACAAAGAAACAATTAAGAGTCCATGTGTCTAAGTAACTCTGTTTATACTTGTTTTCTCAGAAGAAGACCTATCAATGCATCAAGTGTCAGATGGTTTTCTACAATGAATGGGATATTCAGGTTCATGTTGCAAATCACATGATTGGTGAGTGACACTCTAAACCTTATTACAGATAGATGTTTCTTCTCCTTGTGTATATCACCATTAAACAGAGTTAAAGATGAATTAATTGTTCAACCATCAATGGTTTTCCTCGGCATGATTGATTTTTTTTTTAATTTCTGTTATTAGTCCTGATAAGGTATTAGCTCATTTTATTTTCTGCAAGGGCTAGTTTAGACTTCTGCAGAGGATTATATATCTACTGCCAGTCAAAACACAGGTGATTAACAAATTAAACTTCTAATCATTTTTGCATTATTGAAAACTAACAGGAATGGTTAATGAACTGGATGTTAGCTTTCCATAGAGTTTTAGACAGGTTTTAATTTCAGAAGTTATTATGGTAATGGCACTGCTGTGTGTTGCTTAAGCATCTTTGTATCAAAATCTAAAGTAGTGAGTTTTTGTGATAGGGAAACATAAATAATTTAAATAGCCATAAAATAGTTTTATATGTATGGTTTCAACAGCCTGGAAATAATCATGATCATAAAGATCATGTAAAGAATTCAGTAATCTTTTTTTATGCCCCACCAAATTTTCGATAGACTTTTATAAAAGTGGTTTGGGGAAAGATTTCTGAAGTTACTCCAGGCCATTGTTTTTAGGATTTTGCATGTATCACATGGGCAAAAACTAAGAGGATATTTTTTTAACCTATTCATATTGTCCCATTATTTCTTAATTCCTCACAGATTAGTGCCTATGTCTTTTAATTTGATAAGCACTTAGTAATAACACTAAGCGTTTTACCAGCCAATTAAACTTTATCAAGCAGATCATTTTTCTGCTAGTAAAATGACAATTGCTGTTACTTTATGCTATTTTTGTTATTCATTTGTGTTTTTTATACTATGAGTTTTTTATTTCATACTCACTTCGTGGTATTTCATAATACCATAAATAATTACAATATTTAAAAAGTCAAATTAACCTCATACTCTCCTACTATGAAACTCTGTAAGACAGGAAAGAAAATTCAACATTTTAGACTATGAACTTGTTTTCAGGGAGGAACAAGTTTTATTGTATACTAATTAGAAGTATTCTAAGAATGCTTTGTGGAAGGTTGTTCACCTGTCATTTCTGATCATTAAAGCTGTCACAAAACTTCCATTTTTCTTGTATAAATTAATGAAGATAAATTCAAAAGCATGTTGGAAAATTGATAATTTTTCAATAGGATGTGCTTTGTGGTTTTCAAATGATAGGTAGGGGGTTGTTGCTTATAAATGACTAAGAGCTTGTTTGTGCAAAATGGAACTGATACATAGCAGCTAAAATATTGGATTTTATATAGCGTTGACAACTTTAGTGAGTGATTAGAAGATAATGGCAACATGTAGGAGAGATTCAAATGTTTCCTTGAAATTCCCTTCTGTTTGAGAATGTGAAAAATACCTTGTGTAAACTTTTAAAACAGCTTTTTAGAGGAGAGGAGCGGCTTAGAAAAAATGAATTCCTGCCACATGATAAATGTTAATATTTCCCGTCTCTTTATTTCTTGAGTAGACTGTGTTGGTGGCAGTCATTCATGATTCTACCTCATGCTGCACTTTTAGATAGGCTTGAATGAAAGCAGTTCATAGAAGTTTGCAGTTCATGGGAAATTCAGTGAAATTTTGTGGTCATGCTTCTTATTAGTTCTATTCAATGTAAACGTATTTTTGTTTCTGGATTTATTTGTCCCAGTACTCAGATGAATATGTTGAATATATTTTCACCACAATGTTAATACTCTTTTGCACATTTAGAATTTCTATTGAATATTCAGCATAACAGTACTTTTTGATTTTCCAATTTTAGTATCATTTTGCCTATAAACATTAATCAGTTTGTTTTGTCTTCTTTTTAAATTGCTTTGTATCATTCCTGTTTGTACTTATTTTATATTCCTTGCATCATTAGTGCTTTCCCAAGGCTTTTTCCCTTCTACCTTATAGTGGATTAATAAGACACTCACCTCTTGGGACCTGAGCATTTAACAATTCACCTTTCATCAGAGAAGCATATTCCATTCCTTTGCACAGAGGGTCTAGTTATTTAATATTCATGCCATTTTTAATAATAAAAATGTGTAATTCTCTTGCACTTGAGGCCTAAATAAATGAGTAGCATCCATTTAATTGTTTTATCTGTTGACCATGCATTCAAGTCCTTACACCCTATTCGTGCTGTTAGTATCTAGAGAGAGAGAAAACGCAAAAATGAAGGGCGTCACAAAGGCTAAGATACCCCTTTTTAGAATTCTTCTAATGTGCTATTTAGTCTTTCAAATGAGGCAGGCAGCATTATTTTGTTGGCTAGAATTCCTCCATTGAGGGTAGGTATTTTTAGGCTGTGTATCTGTGTGTGTTTTTTGTCTAATCAAAAAATAATCTCAACTAGACATTCAGTAGAGGAAGGGGGATTAGGGACTATCTGAAAAGCCTCCTACTCCTTTTGTTAAGAGGGTATATAGTGTTCTTGCGGATTTTGTTTTACATTTCAATCAATGTAGAGGAAGGATTATGTCACCTGATGGAAAACAAGACCTACAGATGACCCAATGAGGTGTAACTTTAAATTCCTTCTTTACTCAAGTCATTTGCATTTGCTTCTGTGGCACCTATGTTTCTGTGCAATCTTAGTGTCAGGCAACTGCCACGCATCTTTCTGAATGTGCTGGTCTCAGGCTGTTGGCCAGGGACATTTGTGAAAGGGAAACCATCAATGTTTCTACCAGGTACATACCGGAGGTGCCCTTCTTAAGTGCAGTTTTGCAGCAAGGTGTGGACACATGGTCTGAGTTGCGAGAATAATTACTCGATAAAAATGCACTAGGGAATTGACTTACGTCTATTAAGGAAAAAAAGAAAACCTCCCTCTTCACCACATTTAGACACAGTTTCAGTAAGAAATCATACCAGTGACTATTCAGGGGTTTCTTTCCTTCTTTACACACACACAAAAAGAGCTACAAAACATTTTAAGAGCTTTCCTGGGGAAAAGATTTCCCTCTTTAAAGATCTGTGCCAATAAGAAAATTTTTCCTCTCTTCCTTTGTTCTTTTCACATAGTTTATGTTGGCTTTTGACCTGAGAATACAACAAGATACCAGGATGTATTAGGTGCTTTAATTTCCTATTCACCCTTCTCTTTTCTATCAGCATAGTAAATATTTATTGTTATTTTCCTCTTTGAGCTGTCTGTTATTATTATTTTTCTTTGGTATGGATTAGCGCAAACAGAGATGAAACAAGAGAATTTAAATGTGTTTAACCCAGCGAAGGGATTGCCTCATATAAAATTATGAGGCTCAACAGCGTAGAGTAAATTTGTAAGTGCTCTGAATAAAGGGCTGTTAGGCATGAGATAATATAAAGAGATGACATTGCCAAGAACTATTTATGAGAAGCTTAATTTTTTCACTCTGATAATTCTTGACCAATAATTACCAGCCTCTAATTATCTATTTTAGTTAGAAAGAAATTTCGATCACTATGGAGGTTGGCATTGCAACTAGCGCATAAATCCCGAAAGAGACAAATGTGTTCCAAACAGCCACAAACAACTGTCTCATGAAACATAGTGAGCAAATTGCGAGCGGCTGGTGGTAGACAACCAGCAGTACACTCACCATTGAAGGCCAGTCAGCTTGACAAAGGAATGATCAAAGGGGAGAAATACCATTATCCTTGGAATTGATTACTATAGTTATGGACTTTGGAGGACAAGTAGTCAGTATATGGCTATGGCCATTTCCAGCCCTCCCTTTCAAAGTTCATGGATGGAGAAAATGAATGGACTAGGTACAAGCCTTTTACATAAGGATTATTTTTTAAAATATACTTAGAAATGGTTACTTAATAAATTTTATTTTTTTCATCTGATTAGAAAGAACAGTGTTGTAATGGCAAAATTGTTCTTAGTGTCAGAATACCCCATTTTGTTAAAGATAGGAAAATCCAGAAATGGTCACTAATAAACATGTTCTAGATAGATCAAGTGTAATGTTAAAGCATTTTGAAGAAGCAAATATATTTATCTCTTAGAAAAGCAGAACTAGAATTTGGGATTGTAAAGGATAGCTAATAGGAAAACACTGATGCAAAGATACTGACTTTTTATTTATATCTCTAATAAATACTCAGTATTTTATAGATAATCACGGTTTTCAAAACACCAGGAAAAGATCAAGCTCTTCTCCAGCATATGTGGGAACATATATACTCTATGTGTTGTGTTACACGTGATATATATCACTGATGTCAAGGCATCAAGAATGAGTAAATCGGTTCTTAACAGTGTGGTGAAATTGTAGTCTGTTCTGTGGCAGGTGGCATTCATACATCCTGCAATTTGTTTGGTGCCCAAGGTCACAAATGGCATTGTTTTCCTTTCATTTCTTTAGTGGGTGGTGTACTATGTGACTAATCTTCATTATCGTTTTGTGGCATTCAGTATCACCTCTGAAGCATTTCAGCTTGAGTGCACTTGCTTTAGAAAAGACTAAAACCAGTATTTTGAGGTCCATAGTAGTTTAGGATTTTATGTCCTAAGGGAAAATATCCAAATATATGGAAGAGAAAGGTCCATGTTGCCCTTTAAACTCTTGCTTTCACTGACTGGTTTCAAAAGAATGAATAGAAATGAATCAACAATAATGCCTATATGTGTAGGTATACATATGTGTTTATAATCTCCATGCTATCCTAAGAAGCTCAAAATCATTGAGATATTCTGGAATCTTGATTTACATTCATTCTCAATGAGAAGATGACTGAACGCTTTTTTTAAAAAAAATCATCTTTGATTGCTTACAAAATTCAGAGAATTAAGAAACAAGCATTTGGTGTTAAATATGATAAAACACTGGCTTATTTCATCAAGAGCTGGATTAAAAAAGATGAAATCTGGGCAGTTTAATGGTAACAGAAAGCTACCCTCATGTGGGCAATGCTGGCTTATTTGAAAAGCCCATAAAGGGTTTCTACATGGACCATACAAAAGGGATACTTTCTCTTTAATAGCCATCTGTACAGGAGAGATGAGAAGTGGGCCAGGTCATCTCTCCTCAGCTGTCATGATATTAACGTAGGTAATGGAGCAAGCTGGGCGTTCTGCTGGGTGTTGTTTTTCATAGATGTTCATCGATTTACACAGATAATTCTATTTATTTCTTAGAGTTGGTCCAAGTGAACCAGGCAGAATAACAAACACCAAAGCATTTCAAATGACTTTATCTTTGTTTATAACGTAACTTTTGTCTAAAAAATGGTGTCACACCTACTGTGCAGATGGCTGCATGATTTGTAAACCAGCCAAAACATTTAAACAAATGTGTGATCTGGGGATAGATTAAATAAAGGATAAAATGGAGTGTGGGCCACAAATTCTAATAATCAGATGATTTTAAGTTGTGTGCAGTGTGGAGTGATGGTCACAGAGATAGTAGGGAACGCTTGCCAATGACAGCAAGGTGCCTTATAGATCTCAGGATGGAGCCCGTGGCCTGGTAGGCCTCAGTTTGAGAACCGCACATTTGCTGTACAGCTGGCAGCTCTGTATGGGGACATCAGATAAAACTTATGTAAAATGAAGTGTTATTGCTTAGTATGAAATTGTTCAGAGAGGGAATTTGCAGACAGTAACTGAAAACAGAATTCATGGTACCAATGAAGCAGACTGTAAATATGAAGAGGGTTTAATTATCTGCACAATTTAGCAAAAATTCAAGATGTATTTAGAAAGGACATACGCGGGCATAAATATAACATAGCTGCACTGCTTACTGAGTGCAAAGAGGGGCCACAGGAACTTACCAAGGCTCCATATGATCAGCCTTCCTAAAAACAAAGACAATTTAAAAGAAACTCAAAGAAAAATGACTTTTTGGAGGAAGGCAGAGTTTTTAAGAGCTCATCGTGATTCTTTGGATTGTCATTTCTTAAGGAACTTGGGATAAAATCTTCAGGTCTGTCACTCAATTTCAGGGTTAAGCTATTAAAAGACAAATCATGTGTTTTAGGTTGCGTCTAGCAGTTTTGATTTACAAGAATAAAAAACACTGGCAGTTAGTGTATTTTCACATTTATAAACCCCAAAGATAGCCTGCTAGACATTTCCTGTGATGTTAATTTTCTGTGAGGCTGAGGATTGTGGCTGAGGCCATAGATCGAAGATTCCATGTCTTATTGCTCTTTAGAACACACTGCCCCTAAAGGGGCCTCAGAAAAATGTTGTTCTCAAGGAGAATTACTGGATGCCAGCCTGTCTTCCTAGGCTCAGCACAGAGACGCTAGGAAGAGAGGCCCTACCAGTTGGATACGGTCATGTGACTGGCTGACATACAATGGCAGGGCTTCTGGATCTCATTTTGTCCTCACCTTTGACTTCCTGTAGAATGCACCACCAATGTGTTGGTTTTTCACTCACTCTTTGATATGTTCATTATCAGACGTGGGTATCTGTTTCTGAATGAAGGTTGCAAAGCATTTCCGAATGGAGGGCACTAAAAGTCATCAGCAATACCTAAAAAGATATACATCCCTGCACATTCCTGCTTGCCCATGCACACACACGGGTGGTGACCTATTTCCACAGAATCGGTTCACACACATCAAAGGAAAAGGTCTCTGATGACCTATTTCCATAGGTTATTTCCTAGTTTCAGGGCCATTAATAGCAGTAAACAAAGGAAAGGGAGCCAATATGGAGAGTGGGTGTCGAACTTCAGCTGCTCATATTGTTGCATTTGGTGAGCTGATGGGGTTTCGTAGGTCACCTTTAGAATTATGCCTATGACAGCAGTAGCTACCTGCCAAGATTGCAAGGTATCTCACAGCTCTCAGGATGGCGCCTGTGGCCCGGTAGGCCTCAGTTGGAGGGGTACACATTTGCTGTACAGCTGGCAGCTCTGTATGGGGCAGCCGTGTGGGCTGTTAGGGAGCTGGAAAGGAGACAAGCATGAAATTTCTTCTAACCCCAACTCTGTTTTTCTGTACTGTTGGCTGCTTCTCAGTTCCTTGACAAAAAAACCAATCAGGCACCCTTTAATCCGCCTGTGATTACCACTGGTATAAAAAGAGAAGCATAATGAGGAAAAATGCCTCGTTTTGTTGCCTTCAAAAGCCAACAAATTGGAGTTAACTTGACAGGAAGTGGCTTAATAATTAGATTATTTATTTATTCCTGACACATATCCCCCTGTTACTAGTCTCAGGAGACCCTGTAGATGGTACGATTTTCAAGCTGCCATTACTTCGCTGTCTTCTGTGAACAAAGAAGCTACTGTCTATCAGTCAATTAAATGCAGTCTTTAAGCAGAGGCTGCGAAGTCCTCAATGGAGAGAGCCCTGGGACATTGTGGCTGATGATTCCTTTCTCTGTACTGTACATCACACTCTCAACTGCAGTCCCCACAGAGATGGAATAAAGTCATGCATTAAAATATCACTTGTTGATTTGTTTGCTAATGAAGAGCCATTGAAATGTTTGTGTATTTCTATGGCAAAATTGTTGATAAAAGGGCCTGCTTGCCAGCATATTTTAAGTCCATCTGCTGTGAGTGCTTATTTAAGAGTTATTAAAATTAAAGTCAACAAACAACAGAATTAAAAAAAAAACTCTGAGATAACAAGCGTTTTCTTACTATTTCGTCAAATTAAGTGAATCAAGGCAGGAGAAATAGAGAAATGGTATCATTTAAGTTCACACTTGCATTGCATTCATTCACATGCCTTGTTTCCTCTGGCATAAAAATGTAAGTCTCCTTCAGAGTTTTGGGGAACTGCATCTTTTAAGTATGAAAAGAGGTAACAGTCTCTTTTCACACTTTAAGAAAACATTGTTCTTTAAGAAAATAATGTTCTTAGAAATTTTACTTTTTTCTTTAAGATGAATGGCATTTTTCTAGTGATGTATCTAACTTAGTGAGCACTTATATGAGTTTTTCCACAGAGCATAGTGAGGCTTTTTAAACCAAACTAATGAAACGCCTGTTAGACGTACATATCAGACACTATCTTGCAGCCACATGGAACATACAGAAGTGTGATTTTTCTTCTCCATTTGTTCCTCTTTATGTTTTCTTCTTCCTTTTCTCTCTTTCTTTCTTTCTTTTTTTTTTTTTTAGCATTACTTTATTTCCATGTAAGTAAGTGGTGAGTGACATTTTCTACTAGACAAGGTTTTTATCTCTTAATTCATCAACCTAGTACCATGGAGTGTTCACTGTGTATGTAGCATATCTTCACTGGAGTTCTCCAGGCTTCCATTAATTGGCTTTATGTTTTAAGAGTACATCTGTTATTGAGCTGAAGGTCTAGAGGTGGAAGACTTGGATAATATTCTGACAGCTCTCTGATGAAATATTTAGCTATGGCTCTGTTATTTGAAGAAATAAATTTGGAATATTAAACAGAGGCCACTGAACTTTGAAAAGAGTTCCTTCTTTTCATCAGACTTTGTAAAGAGTAAGTAAGGCTTTAACTATAGTTTTCATGATTACCTGACAACGGGCTGTAAAGAATTAATTCAAGCCATCATCAGATGGCTGTATTTCTTATTTCTACCCTGTTATTCCAAGTCATTTTGTTAGAAAAAGCTTAGATACTCGGAGGTGTTCTATAATAGAAGTGAATTTGAAACCCTTTCATTAATTGGTGATTAATATATTTCAGGATTAGTTTAAGCAGGGCTCTACCTCCTGCCCAGTCAAGTATGTTCTGGTTAATATCCAATTATCTGCACCTTCGTAGTTATTATGTCTTAATATTTCGGATATGATAACCAGAAACTTGAGGGTAATGCTAATGAGAAGCATAGAGCAAAAATTAACCAATGACATACTCAATGATCCTTGGTGAGGAGAGAATCTCTTTTTTTTCCCCATAACACGTTGCCTGGGCATCTTTTGAGCACTGACTGAAAAGTAAGACTTTCAATTACGGCAGGTAAAAATTAGAAGAATCAGTCGTTCTCTCTTTTCAGTCGTATTAACCTGAATTTATAGTGTCACGTTTACCTAGAAACATGGTTTCAGTTCATTTCATGAGGGATGAAGATAGAAAATAGAGAGCCTGTTTATATTTTCCAAACAGGAAACATCATTTTCTTTATCTTTTCCTTTTAGCAAAGCCACGAGTTGTTACACTCTCAAAGGAGGTTTTAATTCAGATTAATTTGGGATCACTTTAATATTTCACTAAGGAAACACTTTTTCCTGCTACATGTTCTTCTCTTTCTCCCCAAATTTAGCACCATGCTGCATTCAGATTTCACCTCTATTTTTTTTTTTTTTTTCCAGGTCAATTCACTTTTGAACAATCTGACATAGCTCCCATAACAGTGCCTGCTAGGGTGGGATGCACTGCTTCTAACCGTGTAGCTTTAAATAGTGACTTTGTGCATTGCCCCTTTATATGCTGTATTGTAATGAAGCAACATCAGTAAATTGCAGTGAAGGGTGATGGTTGCACAGGGATGACAACTACACCTTGGGGTCCATTTGCACCAGATTATTCTTTTTATTGTTATTATTACTTCCCATCTTCTTTACTCTCTTGCTGCCGAACTTGCTGTTGGCCACCGGTGCAACACGGAGGGGATCTTGAGGAACACTGCAGACATCATTTTTTTCTCTTATGCACATACCAATCACCATTCAGTTCCAAAACCAGATACCCTGGGTGGTTTGGCAGTTCTTTATCGATGCCTCTTTGTTGACTTCATTCATAATGTCTCTCATCTTCATCTTCTTAAAAGAACAAATTTCCTATAAATAAAAGTGACACATTTCTTTTCACCCATTTCGTATAGATGTTATAAATCTGTAGTCAAAATGATCAACTATTGCCCATCCTAATTTGTCCCTTTCCCCAAAGAGATTTAATAATTCATTTTAAAATAGAGGTCTAGATGGGATTATTTCTTAAAGAAAAGATTTGTATTTTCAATATCTTTTTTGGTTTCCTTAAGACATAGATAAAGTCATTATGAATATTGTATACACTAGTTGTTTTCTTTACAAAATAGCCTGTTGCCTGCCCCGATCTACTGTTTTTACCCAGTAACTAATAGCAAAATAATGTAGATTGAAGTCAGAGATTCTGCTCTGTTATTGAACAGAATTGTGAACAAGCTTTTAACCAAGGGATAATTAGATGTGTATTTAGGGGCACTGTTACTCCTTTTGTTGGCATAATTTTAGTACCTGTGTCCATTTTTGTTTTCAAATTGTTAGTGCAGCTGTTGTTTTGTTTTTCTCTCTCTGAGGCTGGGCTACTGCGCAGCATTCAAACTAAAATCCAGGATTAGAACTGACACACCTTCAATAGAACTATCAAGTCTTTTAAAACTGCTTGGCCGGTGACGCCAGTCCCACGCTATTCAACCGCACACACTTCCGATTGTGGGCCAAAGAGCATTGATTTTTAGCTGTCATTTCTAGTGCACATACTGTAGAATTGAAATTTAAACCTTAATCCACTCAGTAATGCAATTAATTTTTAATGTGCAGTAATACTAATTGAAATAGCCTGAATTTAGTAAGTCACCACAAGACATTTTCAAAAGCAAGAGTCTCCACTGAGAACTGGGAGGACAGATAATCATTGTTACAGTGTTTACTGAATAAATGTGAACTCTGCAGGCCTCCAGTAGAAAGGGGGTTCTCTTTAAATGAGTCTATATTATATCTCTTCAAGAAAAGAAATACATTGTCAAAGAGAATTCCTACTTTCTATCTACTGTGACAGGTTAAAATATTCTATTAACTTATTCAAAAGGCATAATTGTAATTAGAAATATCTTCATGTATACAAAATAATATTCACCCATTTAAAAAAGCAATTATGAGTAGTTGCAAATGAAGTCACCTGCCAACAGTGTCACAGTCAGGCAAGAGTCTCAGTGGGTAATCTCATTATATAATATGTACTTGAGATATTATTTCCAGATTCAATGAATATATTTGCTGTATCAGCTGTCTATAAATCTGTTGCCTTGTTTTGATGTATTTTTGGTGAAAAATATACCCTCCCCTACCTGTTTCAAAGCTATGTTCCTTTAGCTTTTACATATTATTTCAAAATGGCCTTTTAAATGTTTCGTGAGGCTCTTTTTTTTTTCCCTAGCCATAGTAAAGCAAATTTTGAACAGTAAAATCAAATAGGTTTTCAGTCATTTCTGCACTAAAAAGGTTCTCTAACCACATTTATCTGCTAGTAAATGAGGACTTTTTAAAATGCATCAGTTCTGCTGATGAATGGGCTTGTGCAGTGTTTCAAATGAGCACCAGCATTAAGTTGAAGAAGGCAAACCCTGTAGATCATGCTTTCATGGCTCTCACATTATACTGTTTAATACGCCGATAGTGCTGTTAAATATTTAGTAAAGGTTCCCTTATAACCCTACTATTCAAATGGGATTTTAAGACATTTTTGCAGCACATAAGTAAAAATGATGCTGGAGAACTGGAGGCAGTTGTAGCGTGGCTTATTTTCTAAAGGAAGTGTAGGGTAACGTGGTACAAATGAGTTCAACAGATTCACACCTACTGAATACCTCAACCAATTTACATTCTTTGGATTGAGGGTTCAAACTGGCTTTCATTTTGCCACTAAGTCAAAATGCTGTTAGCATTAATTACATAGAGTACTAACTTGACATTATAACATGTTAGTAAGAAGACCTTAACTGTGATTATTTTAAGCTGCCTAGCATCAATTGAGCTTTATAATAAATATTTCCTTTTTTTCTTTTACTGAGTAGGGGAAGGGAAAGGAAGAGAGATGAGGGAAAATTGATTTATAGTCCATTCATAGCATATTATCAAATCAAATTGGGGTATAGTATATTGAACCTTTTCAGCCTTTAATTTGGGTATGCTGGAGCAAATAATGAGTATTAGATATTGTTGTACATATGGATATGATGCATAATGGACCACCTTTATCAATTTTTCTGTAATATTTGATAGTTATTACCCAAATAACAGTAATTATTCTTTTAATCTGGGATAAAAATTGGTATCTGCGAGCCTTATGCAAAAATGTTGCCAGTAAATAAGATGCTGACTTCATTACTGTCATCTTGTTGGTAGGCTGAATCCACATTTAAACCTTTCCATGCTTATCAGTATTATTAGTTTTGAAGGTGTAAAGGTAAAGACTGGTCATTTGTTCAGATTTATATGAAATGTGTGTTTGATTCTTCTAGAAGCCTATTTGCTAGACTCTAATTTTCTTCCTATTTTATATGCAGCCAGTGACCACAGTATTCATTCAAACTGCACAGAGACACATCTCATCTGTAAAACACGGCTTACTGATCTTATTTGCTACTTGTATTCTCATAAGAAGAAACATAGGATTCATTATGATGCAATGGAAGTACATTTTGTTTTGAGATTATGTGTATCACATATATGTTCCTACCAAGAATTTCGTAATAAAGAATGAATAAAGAAGATAGCTTTATGTATACATGAAGGAGAAGGGAAGGGGGGAGGGGAAATGAGCGTCATATACAGGCGTGTTTAATATGCAATGCTTGATGTATGTTGACCTCAGTTTACAAGAGTAGAAAATCCCATTTTCCAGCTTGTTTCAAATATGGTAAAAATGCTGCTTCAGTTGCTTTATGCGACTCACATTGGGGAAGGTGCTTATACTGTGATAATTATCATCAAGGAATATTAATGCGTTCAGCATTTGTAACCCAAAAACTCATTATAGCTTAAGCTGTGCATCATCTGTGAAGAGAGAACTTTGCCAGCATTTGCTCTTCACAGGGGTTGCCTCCTGCTTGCTGCGGGGTGGTCAGAGTACCGCAAGAGGTCACTTAGGCTATTTTTGAAAGCTGAAGTTTTGCAATTTTTGAATCACTACCTTCTGTCCAAAGAGCATATCATTCTTGCCTCAAAATGTCCTTCTTCTAATTGAATGCATGGTAAAGTGCAAACTATAACAATAATAATAATAAATAAATAAGAGGTAACTGTATCTCATTATGTAGAATGCAAGAAGGTCAGCACATGTATTCCCTATCAAGATAATTGAAGTATTGGTGTCTTCCCTTCTGTCATGGAGCAAAGGGATTCATTTACACCAGTTTCTTTAATGCAGGTGCCCTTGGGTTTCAGAGAGAAATGCCCCCACTGGGGCTCCACATTACAGCCCTCTGGCTGGAAATTGTGTAAATAAGACTGCAGGGTCAGCCTTCCTTTTTTGGTGCCACTATCTATAATTAGTCTGTGATGACAGTCTTCTATATGAGCCTAAAACTGTTCCTGGGATCTACTGCATAGGTAGATATTTTTGCACGTATGTTTAAAATCATTCTCTAGGGGCATATTGACTTGATGGGAACTAGAATCTCTGGGTGTGTTAAGAATCCTTTAACTTCATCTGATCAAAATAGCTGGTTAGGCAGCTCCATTATAAATTATAGGTGGTTAGTTTCCTAAGAACATTGTGCCCTCACCTATAGTGGGGCAGCTTGTTGAAAGGGAGCTGTGTGCCTGTGATGTTTTTACGTGATTAAATCCCATTATTTTTCCCCCACTGATCCATTGCTTGTCATTTCCCATAAGTAACATTGCTCCATGCTGCATGTTGTGGTTTGTGTGGGCCAGGCAGAGAGCACTAATACTCAGTTCTATCAGGCTGTCTGGCATTGCAGGACTGCTGTGTTTTTGAGGTCAAATTGTGAACCTGGCCTTGCTCCTGGGAGGACTAGAAAAATATGTTTCATAACTTCCCATAGACCTAAGCGAGGAGGAAGAAGGAAAAACATGAAGCCCATAGGCTCAGTTTAGATGAGCTGAAAGGTTGGAATTTATCAAACAGGAAGGCTGACCGTTGTGTGGGAGGCTTCCTTACTGTGAGGGATCACTGCCGTGGGTGCAGAATCAGTCCTAGCTGAGGCCTTTGGGGGATAGGGTAATCATTCAAATAGCCCAGCAGGCACAGACACACAAGCTGATAATCTGGAGTAAACCTGCTGAAATAGGAATTTACTTACCTGGTAAAATCATTTACATGAAGGAGTACTGATAGAATGAGTACCGTGCATTCAAGGCAGATACTGTAGGCTGCTTCACTGAAAGTAATTTGTGCCGTTGTTGTTGTTGTTGTTTTGAATGGGACAGAACCTTGATTTTATGCGGCAGAGCACTGATACCACAAAATGGATGGATTTCCTGAACCAGAGACAGGTTCTCAATCGTTTTGGGCTGCAATGCTGGCAGTATGGTGGAGAAATACAGTAGCAGCAGATCTTCTGTAAGGATGTAAACTTAATAATCTTTATGAATTTTGAGTAACTCATAACTCCACTTCCTCACCCAAAGAAACATTATGAAAAGATTGCTTCTAAATCCTTCAGACATTCTCTGCACTTATGATAGATGCCATCCTCTTTACCTTGAGGCACTGGAAATAAATGTGGGTTTTTTTTTTTTTTTTTGCAAGAGATAAAAACGTATACTTTAGAAGGAGCAAATTGTATTTTCATGTTTTAAGTTCAGTTTGCACTTGATATGGTGAGATCCAAATGTGAAGAATTGCTTTTGACATTATTTCTGTGTCTCCTGTATCCCAGAACCACTGCTTTATTATGCTGAAATGTACCATCACATGGGATAAATGTGATGTTGGAAACCTGGAAATAGTATGTATAATATTACATTCTATGTCCAGGGTCCTTAGGATAATTGTAACTTCTTTAGTTACTAAAACAATTCAACTTACCTTATTAAGGATACGTTGACTAAAACTACATGTGCATGTGTCTTTTAAGAAAAAATTATAATCGTCCAAGTGTTGTGGGTTTGTTTAGGGGCAAAAAAAGGGCTTTCATTTCTAAATGAAAAGGTTATTTTAACTTTCTCTAAAAGTCTGTTTTACATAATCTATACCTTGAACTAACACATACTATGTTATAAAGTAAACCTTAAAATACATACGTCAAAGGTCTTAACTTGCATGACTGATTTCAGAATTCTAATTCAGATTTTCTGTCAGTAACTATGGTTTTCTATTTTTGTGGTCCTTTTCTAAAATAAATTTTTGTAATCTTCTTTGTGTATTTAAACGTGTGCGTGTGCATGTGTGTGTGTCACATGCGTACATCTGTGTGTGGACATGTACCCGCTGTTAGTCTCTTCCCCCACACACTCACTGCTGCAGCACTCCCTGTCTTCTGTTTAGCATGTTTCCAACAGCTTAGGGAGATGGTACAAAAGTGAAATGAAAACTGTGCAGCTTATATTGGAGTCTGATATTTGAAAGAGAGATACTGGAAAAGGATGTTTTTTGGCTTGGCTCCTTTTAGATGTGATTGCTGCTTCATTAGGACTTGGAAGAGTTTCCTGTGGTTAAATTTAACCAAATAGCTCAGAATAACAAACTTGTACATTCAAAATTCCGGGACAGTTCTGTATAAGAAGCATGCTTTTCCTAAGTTTAAAACAAACACATATACACATATACACACATACACACATGTAAACACACACACATCACTACCACCACCAACAACAACTCGTTTGTAAAATGCTGTGAGTGCCATCTCAAACCTAACTCCCTATTGGTAGTGATTTAATAAATGATTATGTATAGAAGTATAAGTCCTAAGAACAAAACCCTTTCTCTACTAAAAATACAAAAATTAGCCTGGTGTGGTGGCGCCTGTAATCCTAGCTACTCGGGAAGCTGAGGCAGGAGAATGGATTGAACGGAGGCAGAGGTTGCAGTGAGCCAAGATCACACCACTGCACTCCAGCGTGGGGGACAGAGGGAGATTCCATCCCTGACACCACCACAAAAAAAAAAAAAAAAAAAAAAGAAAGAAAGAAAAAGACGTTTAAGTCATAAGAAATACATTTCAAAGAGTTTGGGTTTGTTTGGTTTTGCACTTGAACAGGTGTCAAGCATTGAGAAAAAGACGTATAAGTCATAAGAAATACATTTCAAAGGGTTTGGGTTTGTTTGGTTTTGCACTTGAACAGATGTCAAGCATTGATTCTCCTGAGCCATGATATGAGGTTGTTATCATTACTTTTATCATACAGATGAGGAAACAGAAGTGTGAGCAGAACAGAGCTAGTGTGCATTAGTATACGGAGAGAAACTTACACTTCTTGAATCTATCTACATCACTTTCAGCTGGTGCTGTATTCATCTCTTCACACATGCACAAGTTGCTCACTGTGGGAGCCTGTGCTGAGGTGTTCTTAGCAATTGCTTTGCTATCATTGCATCAAAGCCTGATGTTGATGTCATATTCTAAAACTTACCCTTGGTTCAGATTAAATTTGATCTTTCCATTAGAATATTTTTTCCATTGTATCTTTCCATTGTAAGTAAAGACTTAGCCTAGGTATTCTCTTCTACTTTCTTAAAACAAACTACTTTGAAACAGCTAAGTATGCTTCTGCATCAAATTATTTGGCAACGGTGGGAAATAGGCAACAAAGTGACAAAAGTGGATAAATTCAGGGTAAATAGTCCTGAGTATGGGACGTGGCTTTCTATAATACTAATGTGTGAATGCGCAGCATAGAAATGTTCACATTTCTGCAAGTAGCAAGTGGTTATGTTCATATCTTTTTGAAAGGTGAGTGAATAGATTTGAATAGCAAGAGCTTTGTTCTGAATGATGTGTGGAACCCAGAGTCACAGACCCTGCGGTGCATGAAAACACACGTGCCTCAGTCCTTTCCTAAGGACTGTTGTCTAATTCTTGTTAGAAATGGGAAATGGCTTGGAAACCTCCAACATTTCTAGAAGCCTCTTTCTGTAGGTATCTGTACATGAATTCACTATAGGATGATTGGAAAGGGAGTAACGCAGTTACAGCACATTCGTTTCAACATGAGAAAGGAATTGACATCCTCTATGCAGCTTGACAATACAATTTATGATGTTCATCACAATTTTTTCAGCAGAGTTCCTTTTGAACCACAGAGATCATTTATTAGATGCCAAAATGTGTTACTAGAGAAGGAGTAATGAAGAAAAACACTCTTTATATTAATACTTTTTTACATTTTGTATATGTTGTATATGTCGTACAGTTTGTATATGTTGCTATGTTAGGCAAAGGGAATTGAAACATGCTCTAAATTCCAGTCACAGAACAAGAACGAAATTGTGCAGGTTTCCTCCCAAAATCCACGAGGAACAATGGCCAGTAAAATGAAAGTGCCATCTGGGTCTGGATGTGAGGTCATTGCCAACTCTTCATTGGTGCTGGTAGAAAGCTTACAATTATGATGATGCGTCCTTGTTTTATAAGTGTTCTTGCAATTGGAGCTGCAAACTGATTTTAGTTTTTATTGCAGACGATATTTTTGCCTAGCTAAAAAGTCTAGTCATGTA